>NW_018408740.1:129864-151725 GCF_002113885.1 Mizuhopecten yessoensis | reverse complement strand
GGGGGGGGGGGGGGACACATTGAAGCTCTACAAACACCTAGGGCGAATTATGATTTAATTTAATCTTTATCACATGTGACACCTGTCACGTTTCTTAGAAAACACAGAAACGTCTGCTGGTCATAAATGATCCAAAACACGACGTACTTGTCAATATGCACACATAAAACAGGATTTCGAATTCACATTGTTACTTGCCATACTATATGTGCATATTGAATTAGGTTGCAATCGACCATATTAAGTTTATACCCATTAACCAATCCGGTTAAGTAGTCTAATAAAGTATGTGTCTATATGCACAGACCACTTGCTATTATGTATGTGCGTATCAATTGGTTGAGATTGACCAATGTGTAGGGGATTTAGTGCAAGGAAACCAATTAACTGATCAGAATTGAAGAACATCTTTAATTATGTGTAAATATGCATTACATTGGCGATCGAACTTATCCCGAAACTTGCATTAATGAAGTGTTACCAGATTGGGTTGGTAGGGTTGTATTAGAATAGACAGACGGACGGTTAACCAAAAGTTACATTCCCCGTTTTCTACCGGAGATAAAAAAAACACCAAAAGGATTGAAAGTAAAAACGAAAGAGACAGCATGAGGAACCAGTACAATACCAAAAACAAAAGCAGAGATTTCATGCCAACTGACAAACCAGAGCACCAATTAACAATAAGTCAATAAGTCAATTATCGAGAATAGTTAACAACATTTGTGTCAAATCTACAATCAGGCATCATGATATACTAACACATCTACTCAGTAACACCACAAATGCGATTACAAGTTAAACATTGACAGACTTTCATATCCACGGCTTTATTCTCTTGGCTATGAATAGCGCAGGTAAACGCTCCCGTTTCATTTGTCTAAGCCACGAAGACTTAAAGTTGATTAGTTTGTTTTAAGGTTACAGCAGTTTGTTGCCAAGTATGAGGCAGAAATCAGTATGTTTAGACGTTGAAGCTGAGACAGATACGAGTATGTCTAGACATTAACCTTTAAAATTATAAGGCAAAGATCCAACACTGTGAAATCAGCTATTTTCGTGGTGCCCATTTTGGGGGTTAAATGGATGCATGAATTCTTGGATTACGAGTACGCACTCATACGGAGAATCGCTTTATGTTAGACTTGTAATTACTTCGTTGACCTTTCACCTTTCAAACGCAAATTAGACCATCTCGTATCTTTAAAAAAACAATCTCTTTCCATGTTTCACTCCTCGTCTGACATTTTATCTTCAAATTGTTGAAGTTGGTCAGTACTATTTAGAAGTAGAAGACCTATGAATTCGCGGGGGAAGATCACCCCCGATATTAACGAAATTAAAACCCCCACGAAAACAAGTGATTTAACTGTGGTATGTCAACATGTTGTTGATTTTGTCTTTTCAGGATTTCGTTCTAGCACGTATATGAGGGCTGGTGTCAACAGTCACCAGTCACCAATACAGAGCCACAGGGTAGTCTGAACAGGTGTAGCGCTCAGACTAACACGGTGCTGGCAGATGGTGCCGAGAGCTGTGGATTTAATGTTGATGTAACGGTAGTTGTTTATTATACTTCAAGAAATTCTTGAATAGGAATTAAGAAAGAACGAACGCTTATTCGTGCCATTCGTTAGGACGTTAGCAACACATTAGTTGCAAGAATGGGATAAAACGTCGTGCATCCGAGTTAAAATGTCGTGCGAATGAGATTAACAGTCCTACTTACGAGATTAATAAAAGTAATGACCTGTTACTAAGCGACATTGGGTTATCTCAGTCAGTGGAGGGCTAAGATTATGTAACATAATCCAAAACGGGACGTAAGCATTTTAAGTTCGAAAAAAATATCCTCCTTACAATACATATAACGACAAAACAGAATACTTAAAATGCAGATTGTCAATTTCAAGCCTTTAACGCGCGGATGAATACACCGCAGTGTAAAACTTTCGCGAAATGTCACGTAATGGTACCAGACAGATCGGAGGAGATAGAAAAATCTAGTTTAGGATTTGACGTGATATATCTCTGGCTGAGGTGCTAGAAAAAGTGTCGTACTTATTTGTTTTAGCTTCCCCAAATAATGCCAATAACTAGCTTTCGTACAAGTTTCCTAGTACCTTGCTTCGCACTATAAAGTCGGCAGCAGTTCCGCGCTATCACAAGGAGACAAACACGAACATATCGCAACCTCCCAAAACACAAACGCATACACTACACGCATGCATATTGCATAGGACGTTAAACAATACTAAACCAAACCCAACCAAACCAATGGTACAAGAGTTTAAAACAAAGTCAACCCACAAGAGAAATATAATTGCCTTTCATCAACAACCAAGAGTTATCTGTTTATTACGGTATCATTTGGTATTGCCTTCATAATTTGAATTTGACGTCACGTCACAATCGTTACCCGGTCACTCGTTCAGTCTGACGGAAAGACCAGAAATGTTTCAGATTGGAAAATAATTATTGAGACGAAGAAAGGTATGTTGGAAATTCACAATAACAAAGCATCAAGGCTATTGCGACATCAGAATGAAACAATGCTATTTTAATACCTATCCCTGTTCCCTAATGAGTTGGCTTCGCGTGAAACAATGCTATTATTAATACCTATCCCTGCGCCCTAATTAGTTGGCTTAGCGTGAAACAATGCTATTTTTAATACCTTTTCCTGTTCCCAAATGAGTTGGCTTAGCCAGAAATATAAAAAAAAAAATGTGACCATAGAAAACATCAACTTTATCTTTACGGTGAAACCACACATTTCACCAACAAATCTTACGCGTGTTTGAAATATACTATGATTATGTCTGAACACAGTGATTATAACTAGCTCACGGATGTCTAAAGCTTCTGTCTGAAAACAAAATGATTCCGTACCATTTGATTGGTATTGTGAATTTATGATGAAGTAGATACAGGCACCAATATAGCAATCACAATACAATCCACCGGCCCAGTAGGACACCAGACACATGTCGTTATCAAAGCGCCACAACTCGTAAACAACTAATACAGTCCACAGCCAAGTTATTGTAAAACGTATCAGTTTCTTGTCTGTCTAATAAAACGCCATCGATCTCTCCTTATCTCTCACACGTTCTGCAACAAAACAATCTTCTAATTTCCGATATTTCATCAAACATATTAATTATCGTGTTATCAGTGATAAACGCACGATGGGAGATGTGATACGATGTTGTGTTACATCGGGTTCAATTAAAATGTCACGTGGACTGGTGAGATTTGTTTATAACTTTAATTGTCTGTGATGTGGCGTCCTACATGTTTACAAAATTAATACTGATATCGTCAACGTCATCATTGTGTGCTGAGTTTGGTAACAAATTGGACTGTCTGGCCTTGATACCACATATAACAATGAAATAAATAAATCGAAATCGGCGTCAATAGAAACAACAATAAAATAAAACATGGTCATGGGCGATAACGATAGTTACACTGTCCCTATAACGGGAAGAAATATATTGAGAAAAAACACATTAGGAGGCAGAAAGTTAGTCCATTCAAACGCTGTCTTAGTTATATAGCAGTTTGTCATATTCATACGCGTAAATATTGTAAATGTGGACTTTTATTCAAATAAATTAACTTTCAGGAGAGATGTTTATTAAAATGAGCCAGGCGATTTGGACAGTTTAAAACTGAATCCTGACATTTATTTATGTATCGTGTTTTAACAGATCACATTTACGTTACCGTGTTGCGATGACTTTTAAATCGGAAGTTTGACACACCCAGTTTGATGGTTGGTGATAGATTAGACTATAACGCGCATGAAGACAATAACGTTTGGTTTTAGCTTTTCGCTTTGGTAACATTAGAGATGGGAAGGGGAGAGGGGGATCTAATTGAAAACTTGACACAATCAATCACAGCTCCAGCAGCACAAGGACGAAATGTACCACGATATCAAAACAATGATAAAATGTATCACAGCGTCAACATCCCAGGGCAAAGTATACCAGTCTAAACACAGTGCAAAGCTATATCACAGCGTCAACATCCAAGGGCAAAGTATACCAGTCTAAACACAGTGCAAAGCTATATCACAGCGTCAACATCCCAGGGCAAAGTATACCAGTCTAAACACAGTGCAAAGCTATATCACAGCGTCAACATCCCAGGGCAAAGTATACCAGTCTAAACACAGTGCAAAGCTATATCACAGCGTCAACATCCCAGGGCAAAGTATACCAGTCTAAACACAGTGCAAAGCTATATCACAGCGTCAACATCCCAGGGCAAAGTATACCAGTCTAAACACAGTGCAAAGCTATATCACAGCGTCAACATCCCAGGGCAAAGTATACCAGTCTAAACACAGTGCAAAGCTATATCACAGCGTCAACATCCCAGGGCAAAGTATACCAGTCTAAACACAGTGCAAAGCTATATCACAGCGTCAACATCCCAGGGCAAAGTATACCAGTCTAAACACAGTGCAAAGCTATATCACAGCGTCAACATCCCAGGGCAAAGTATACCAGTCTAAACACAGTGCAAAGCTATATCACAGCGTCAACATCCCAGGGCAAAGTATACCAGTCTAAACACAGTGCAAAGCTATATCACAGCGTCAACATCCCAGGGCAAAGTATACCAGTCTAAACACAGTGCAAAGCTATATCACAGCGTCAACATCCCAGGGCAAAGTATACCAGTCTAAACACAGTGCAAAGCTATATCACAGCGTCAACATCCCAGGGCAAAGTATACCAGTCTAAACACAGTGCAAAGCTATATCACAGCGTCAACATCCCAGGGCAAAGTATACCAGTCTAAACACAGTGCAAAGCTATATCACAGCGTCAACATCCCAGGGCAAAGTATACCAGTCTAAACACAGTGCAAAGCTATATCACAGCGTCAACATCCCAGGGCAAAGTATACCAGTCTAAACACAGTGCAAAGCTATATCACAGCGTCAACATCCCAGGGCAAAGTATACCAGTCTAAACACAGTGCAAAGCTATATCACAGCGTCAACATCCCAGGGCAAAGTATACCAGTCTAAACACAGTGCAAAGCTATATCACAGCGTCAACATCCCAGGGCAAAGTATACCAGTCTAAACACAGTGCAAAGCTATATCACAGCGTCAACATCCCAGGGCAAAGTATACCAGTCTAAACACAGTGCAAAGCTATATCACAGCGTCAACATCCCAGGGCAAAGTATACCAGTCTAAACACAGTGCAAAGCTATATCACAACGTCAACATCCCAGGGCAAAGTATACCAGTCTAAACACAGTGCAAAGCTATATCACAACGTCAACATCCCAGGGCAAAGTATACCAGTCTAAACACAGTGCAAAGCTATATCACAACGTCAACATCCCAGGGCAAAGTATACCAGTCTAAACACAGTGCAAAGCTATATCACAACGTCAACATCCCAGGGCAAAGTATACCAGTCTAAACACAGTGCAAAGCTATATCACAACGTCAACATCCCAGGGCAAAGTATACCAGTCTAAACACAGTGCAAAGCTATATCACAACGTCAACATCCCAGGGCAAAGTATACCAGTCTAAACACAGTGCAAAGCTATATCACAACGTCAACATCCCAGGGCAAAGTATACCAGTCTAAACACAGTGCAAAGCTATATCACAACGTCAACATCCCAGGGCAAAGTATACCAGTCTAAACACAGTGCAAAGCTATATCACAACGTCAACATCCCAGGGCAAAGTATACCAGTCTAAACACAGTGCAAAGCTATATCACAACGTCAACATCCCAGGGCAAAGTATACCAGTCTAAACACAGTGCAAAGCTATATCACAACGTCAACATCCCAGGGCAAAGTATACCAGTCTAAACACAGTGCAAAGCTATATCACAACGTCAACATCCCAGGGCAAAGTATACCAGTCTAAACACAGTGCAAAGCTATATCACAACGTCAACATCCCAGGGCAAAGTATACCAGTCTAAACACAGTGCAAAGCTATATCACAACGTCAACACCAACGGACACAATAACAACAACGTCAACAAAAGGACAAGATATACCACAACTTCAGCACTAGGACAAAATGTGAAACATTGTAAACATAGGTACAAAATGTTTCACGGCGTCAACACAAACAGACGAATTATACCTCTGCGTCAACACACAAAAACAATCAATTGCAGTGTCAAAACAAAAGGACACTAACATCAGCCCAAAGTTTTAACGGAAGGACACGATATACCACAGTTACAACACCAGGACAGTAACATCAGCCTAAAGTTTTAACAGAAGGACACAATATTCCACAGTTACAACACAAGGACAGTAACGTCAGCCTAAAGTTTTAACAGAAGGACACAATATACCACAGTTACAACACAAGGACAATAACATCAGCCTCACGTTTTTACGGAAGGACACGATATATCACAGTTACAACACAAGGACAGTAACATCAACCCAAAGTTTTAACGGAAGGACACGATATACCACAGTTACAACACAAGGACAGTAACATCAGCCTAAAGTTTTAACGTATATCGTATACCACAGTTACAACACAAGGACAGTAACATCAGCCCAAAGTTTTAACGGAAGTACACGATATACCACAGTTACAACACCAGGACAGTAATATCAGCCTAAAGTTTTAATGGAAGGACACAATATACCACAGTTACAACCCAAGGACAGTAACATCAGCCTAAAGTTTTAACAGAAGGACACAATATACCACAGTTACAACCCAAGGACAGTAACATCAGCCTAAAGTTTTAACGTATATCGTATATCACAGTTACAACACAAGGACGGTAACATCAGCCCAAAGTTTTAACGGAAGTACACGATATACCACAGTTACAACACCAGGACAGTAATATCAGCCTAAAGTTTTAATGGAAGGACACAATATACCACAGTTACAACACAAGGCCAGTAACATCAGCCTAAAGTTTTAACGTATATCGCATACCACAGTTACAACACAAGGACAGAAACATCAGCCCAAAGTTTTAACGGAAGGACATGATATAACACAGTTACAACACCAGGACAGTAACATCAGCCTAAAGTTTTAACAGAAGGACACAATATACCACAGTTACAACACAAGGCCAGTAACATCAGCCTAAAGTTTTAACAGAAGGACACAATATACCACATTTACAACACAAGGACAGTAACATCAGCTAAAAGTTTTAACGGAAGGGCACAATATATCACAGCTACAACACAAGGTCAGTAACATCAGCCTAAAGTTTTAACCTATATCGTATAACACAGTTACAACACAAGGACAGAAACATCAGCCCAAAGTTTTAACGGAAGTACACGATATACCACAGTTACAACACAAGGACAGTAACATCAGCTTAAAGTTTTAACGGAAGGGCACAATATATCACAGTTACAACACAAGGACAGTAACATCAGCCTAAAGTTTTAACGGAAGGACACGATATGCCACAGTTACAACACAAGGACAGTAACATCAGCCCAAAGTTTTAACGGAAGGACACGATATACCACAGTTACAACACAAGGACACTAACATCAGCCCAAAGTTTTAACGGAAGGACACGATATACCACAATTACAACACAAGGACAATACCATTAGCTTAAAGTTTTAACGGAAGGACACGATATACCACAGTTACAACACAAGGAAAATAACATCAGCCTAAAGTTTTAACGGAAGGACACAATATATCACAGTTACAACACAAGGACAGTAACATCGGTCTAAAATGTTAACGGAAGGACACGATATATCACAGTTACAACACAAGGACAGTATACACCACAGCTTTACCAGATGACAATATATATATATATTAACTCAAGGACAATCTATACCACAATGACAATATACACCTGATGTTATCCACTGCATGTATCGTAAGAGGTGAATAATGTAGGACCCCCCCCCCCCCCCCCCCCCCCTCCCACACACTGCAGAATTGAGGTTTTGCTTTTATGCCGTCTACAAGGGGACTCAAAAGCGACCAAAATAAATCTACTGTCCCCATTGCAATACTTGGGATCTTAATCTTTCTCTCTACTCTACATTTTTTTTTATTTCCTAACGCCTTACTTGGCAATTAATACCTCACTTTTGGCTTAAATGTTGAGCGTTCGCCCCAGGCCTGGACATACCAAAGACCTTCAAAATATTAGTTGCTATTCCCTGCATAACGTTCAGCATTATGTTTAATGACAACAACTGGTTCAAGCGTTTTCAGTATAATGTGACCAGGCAGAATGGCGTGCTGGGTGCCTTCGGCATAGTATCTTAGTGAGATAGCGCTTTAAAGTCGGCATCAAATCAGCGCTGTCACAATTAGTCAAATACACCAACATATCCTGTCGTCGGCACACATATACACATGCACGCTTACACAACACACATTGAGGCACATCCTCAAATTACCGTAGCTGTTAATAGGACGTTAAACAATATCAAACCAAAACCAAACAAGTATAAAACATGCCATATTTTATTAACACAAGGATATATGTATATCACAGTTTTATCACACGGACGAAATATACCAAAGTTTTAACCCAGGGACAAAATATGCCACTTTTTAATACAAGGACATTCAATACCACCGATTTCTCACCAGGACTAAATTTACCGCAGGATTGTTACAGGATAAAATATAACATACCTCAACACATTTATCACGAAGCAGGTTATGACTGAAATGAGAACAAATAAATGAAAAAAGACACAACAGCCTGAAGAAAATATAACTAGTGGTAGACTATTATTTCTGAACAAGTTGGTAAGAAGACGATATAGCTGAGACTTCAATCCCAACGGGCAGCAGTGCGGTCTTACAGCAGCTTCACAGAGTTCAAAGGTCATCGTGCTACGTGACCCCATTCTGTTTTCCCTTTAACCTAGCTTTTAATTGATGTTTAATTAGGCATTTGTCTAAGAGCCTGGGGTATTCATGTTTATTTTGGATTAAAAATATGTGTCACTAGGTTCAAGGCCCATTTTAATGTTCGTTGGTCTATAACATTTTGTTGTTGTGACAAATTTTTATGGTCAGGTTACACTAAGCGTTAATTGGAGTTTTGTAATGACTTTTTTATGTCATCAGGCGCTATGTTAATGCCTCTATCTGACTGACATAATTCTCTCTGTTATTGGAGGTGCTATCCGCATGTTTCATGATTACTGTTATTACACGTGTTATATAATGTTCATTGTAATCTATTTATCCCTCGACAGACTATCAATCTCGTGACATTTTTCTAAATATTACGGGGATAAGATATAGAGAGCTGAGCCTGACTCCCTACGGGTTTCCTATTCATTGTTATAAAGCCAATTAATTTACAAACGAGAAAATTCAGATATTTTCATGACGACTTAGTATTAGAAATATGTGATATGGTGGGAACTAATGAAGCTGTCTCAGTGGCGCGCATCACGGTTTCTGTGGTACCATCGAAGCTCCAACTCTGATAGATATGTATGTCTTTAATAAAGCTATGTAAATAGATATGCATTAGTTTTAATATAATTTGACACTCCTCTGCTGCAGAGCCTGGAGGGGCTAGGTTACGGTTAGACAGTATGTGTACATCTATAAATCTTAGGCAACACAATCGATATGTACGCTTTATTATAGTATTAGGCCAATCCCAGTACTAGTGTTAAAACAGATAACATATTTTGATGTTGCTCTACTCGTCGTAAATATAGCCTTAGTTTGCATGCCATATAATTTCCTGTATCTGATAATTTCTATTATAAATGTTTCCATATTACATGTTTTTTTTCTTCTTCTGATAACTTCTACATCATACCGTCCGCTGTTTCTGGAATTCTTTATTGTATAATGTCGTCTGTATAGTTTCTGGCGGTTTCTATGACACATACTTTTCCTCGCTGATCTTTTAACTATAACAACGGTTTCTTAAGTTAATTCGTTATCCCCTTTGATCAATGTTATCTGTATTTGATATTTGTTTAAATAACATTTTTGCAAGTACGCAACGTATCTTATACATGTAACAATTGTGTTCTAGGTCTGACCATTCTTCTACAATATGTTTTGTATCAATATATATCATTTTCTGTTATGTATACAATAGATCTTATAACGGTTATTTCCTTGGTCTTACAAATTCGATACAATAGTTTTGGATCTAATTAGTTTTATACTATAGCGGTCCCTGTATCTGATTACATGTATTTATATGACAAATACTGTTCTTGTATCCAATTACCTCTTTGCCATCATTTTGATATGAATTGAGGTGTGGTCTTTTCTCTGATATTACTTGCTGTAAATACTCGATATTTTGAGTCGAGTAAATTATCGAAAAAATATTCCCACTCGAAAACATATTTGAGGATTTTATTACATACTTACTAACAAATACGGGTTTTTGTCTATGCGATACGAAACAATTGCTCTAAACCATATCAGCCCTCGCCGTAGCACACCCCAAAACCCATATCAGCCCTCTCCGTATCAGCCCGCATAACCCGTATTGCACCCCTTTTGGAACTTTTTTGTTTTTCAATATTTCAAAAGAAAAATAGATCATAAAATAGTAAATCATTCCGTTTTTTATGAGTAAGTATGTAATAAACAGAATAAAACATGCCTATTTACATATCACACCCAGTATCAAACTTTCGGCTCTCGGAATGATATTGGTGTCTCGGTTGATAGTGGGTGTGATATTAAGAAAGGCGTGTATTATTCTCTATATATTGACAATACATGTATATACATTGCCTATAATTATGCATACTCTATTGCCTCTACGCGAATATGTCCGCACTGCCATCTGTTGAAAAATAATAACGCGACCATTTTCATACTGGAGAATAGTTACTTCCACAGTGTTGTTCCCTATGGTCACTTATTTAGCATATTGTTATTGCTTTCTGATCAGTTTTTTTTATCGCATTGCTATCATGTGTGTTGCTTCTCTCTTTGCATCCTTTGTCATGTGACCTATATTTTATTTCTGCGACGACGCCAATCAAACAACAGAGCTTACAAAGATCTGCTTATAAACCTAGCTCGTTATACTGCTCCCGTGTGTAGTATCGACGTCCGCGCCAGACGTCGGCTGGTGGGGCGGTCTCCGTTTTACCATCGCCTTATGATCCTTTACCTAAACGATTATCGCACCTGCACCAAATTTGTCTTCCCTCCATGCTTATGATAAGTTTGAATTGCGCTAGTTGTGATAACAGTCAAAGGGATAGAATTAGGTATCATACTGTAAGGGTATTGCCGTCGTCCGCACATCACGTGCTATATCTTACACTTTCCTGTAGGAGTCATGGTTATAATGCATTTAGAGGCCTTCGACGGGGTGACCTAAAATTAATAACAACGAAGTGAATTAACATTAATGTAGCATCAAGGATCGTAGGAATATTGTGACATTGTTTTACATATGATTCATTTTATTGTGTACACATCCATATGCTATAAGTCTAATTACATAACATATTACTATGTCTTCAATGAGATAAATGAATTCAAATTCGCATTACGTATATATGATTCGATTGTATCAATGATGACTAAAGATTAAATTTGACATTACCCGAAATGTCCGTTGTTGCTTTTCCTTAA
Source organism: Mizuhopecten yessoensis (assembly GCF_002113885.1). NCBI lineage: Eukaryota > Metazoa > Mollusca > Bivalvia > Pectinida > Pectinidae > Mizuhopecten > Mizuhopecten yessoensis. The sequence continues at coordinate 140,105 of NW_018408740.1, read as the reverse complement.
GTGAGCCTTTTGTCAAGGACCATTCATCATTTATATGTAGTTCAATCCAGTACAACTGATTACATTTGTACCAATGCCCATTTGATGTTATTTAGAAAAGTTGCCTCGATACGATTGTCACCTTGCTCCTTCAGTACTGACCTACATAATGTATCTGTATGATTTAGGGGTGTGTGTGGAGACTGAACTTCATTAGAAGCAAAAGAATACCGACAGGCAAAGGATACAAACGTTTTGACTAACAAATGATACATTATAAAACTAGCAACGGAAAATTCAGAAATATTTATAAATATAAAACATAAAAGCTAACAATTCCTAGGTACGTTAAATCAAGGACTTTGCCAGAAATAGTACAAGTAAAACCACTTAGATTAACCTGTTTTCTTAGACGATATATACTTATTTGGCCGGATTAACTAGCACAGATGCTGTCATTGTAATTAGTTTGTCCGCCTGATAATTGTTATACAGATTGAGAAATAGATTGTCGACAGGATAAAATCATGTACTTTACTTAGAAAAAGGTCAAACATGGGTTGTGTAGACGTAATGGGCAAAGGTTCTTTCCAATGTCTTCCTCTACTGGTACAATCTTGTAAGCGACGCAGGAAGCCTTTTTAACTAATATGGGTCCTTAACGTCGGTAATTTTCAAGAAAATCATCACATACTTTCACAACAGATGACTTTAATTGTAACAATAGGCCTAGAACACCACTCTACAAACATAATTTGCCCTGTCTGTTAGACAATGCGAAAAGGAGTTTTGTAAAATATCGTCCGGTGTAGATGTTTTAGTGGAATAGGTCTTTGATATATACAGGAAACTTAATAACGATATGTTATCTCATTAATCTAGAACTGAAAACCAATGACCTACCTGTGTTTACGTATGTAAATACTCGTTATTGTGACTACACTTTGTAAAGTTACTTTCATAATGTTCGTTGTCTGCATCCTCATAGGTAATACCTCTGTGTGTATAGGGTTTAACAAATAACCATGCTAAAGGTTTGGTAACATCTTACATAACAATAAAATAAGTAAATAGTCCTCTTTTTCCTCGAGACTGTCTGAAACGGTAAGATATAACGTGTACACCATCATATATCCTAAGTATATATATAAATTAAAAGTATGCCTTACAAATAGTTGACATTCACGTTTTAATAATAAATGAGACTGACCATGAACAGGGGACTTGTCTTCCGTATCCTTACAGCGTAACTATTTTTATCTGACATTAATGATTTTTTAAATATGTCATTTTCGGTTTTCATCGAAACAGATTACAATGTGATTTACGTTTGCCAGTGATGAAGTTAATGTTATTCCTTACCCCAGACAGACATGAGTAACAGGTGTTATAGGTAGGTTTTCTACACAGCCATAGGCTACCTACAACCGACAAGGATATGTTTCAATCGAATCATGTTTTGTCCGTCTGTCTAATTTCAATATTTAATAAAGAAACATTCACACTTCAATTTGTTACGTCCGTTTTGCGTCAAACTTAATATCCCTTTTCCTGATTGTATCCGTTTTTATTAAGTAAAATGGACTAAATGACGGAATTTTAATCTCGGTTGATAATTGGATGCGTTTGTGGTCGGAGCTCGGTGCACGATAGAACCTTCATTTATTTAGCAGACTTTATGAAATCCAAGGAAACCTCATTAAAAGTCCTGAAACACGTAATCTTCCTCTAATAAGTTACAAGGCCTTTTTTATACTAATTATATTCCGAGGCACCACTTAACAAAGTTGTCTTAAAAACTACAAATTGAAAATCTATTAATTGGATACGATGATAAGAAATAAGGCCTGTGAGGATTGAACTGTCGATTACAAACGATAGTAACTACTCATCTTAAATGTTGATCACACATCGTAATCGTAACCTTGTTGTGTTGACATTAGAGAAAAGTAGATTTTGTAATACTATCCTGAAGGCCAGTATATTGATAGAGGGAAGCCCACGAATGATGTTTGGTTGCTATCTATTTAAGAGAGAACATTCTAAAGAACATCAATTAAGGTTTAAACTTATATATTTTGTTACCGAGAATAGATATAGATCATACTTGACAATCAAAAGTAGCATATTTTGTTTGCAACACAACTTGAAGTAAATCAATGTTGTATAAAGTCAGAGAGACATGAGTTTAAACAGTTATATTTCCATATACCCTTCACATTTTCCATTAACTCAATGGAAAGACAGCCTTCCGTTACAACTGTCCAGTAACTGCAGTCTGCATTTTCTGGTCACATGACCACGGTTTCCACGACGTCAGTGTTAGCAATTACTCCCACCGTTACAGCGACGTCATCAATTTGTACGATAGTCACCATATTTGTGTCGTTTGGTTCAAGCAAGTCGCATTATGACAGTCTTTGCAGACAATGAAGGCATCCAGAATAGGAAAGTAAGTTCTTAATTTTGTATTAGAATGTTCTGCACATATAATTAGAACATTAAACTGCATTTAACAGTTTGGTTACATTTTCTAATGGCGACCGTTTTTTTGGAAAGTTTTCGATCAGGTTATGACCGTCTGCGGCTGTTCCAAGAAATGGACCAGTGAGGTTTTGTGGGGCAGCAGGAAATATAAATTAAGCTCATTCCACTAATTAAATAAAGACAGGTCGTTTAAGGAAATGTAAATATAACGATTGAACGTCTGTCAGATTACAGTGTCCGTCATTCTATTTATCTGTCACCCATATTACATTCATATTGGCTGTAACTGCAATCTGAGAGACGTTCAATCCTTATGCATACTCACATATCTAGAAATACAGCAAGACCGACATCGCACAAATGGTTCCCTCCGGGACATTTTGTCCCCTAGAGGGCGCGGATGTACAAGGGGGTATCGCTCTTTTTTAAAGGAGGCGGTATCTGCTACAACTTCACCTTGACGCCAATAATCCTACCTATATTTCAAAGGTTGTCTACAAATTATGTAGTTGACGGAAAATTTATAATTTATAACCCTACATCTAACAAAATAACATTGAAAAATAAATCGTTACGCATCGACATAACAGACAACAATCGAAATTCAGTGTCGATAGAAGCGATCTTTGAAGAAAAGATATCCTGAACTCCAATATAAGAATACCAAATGTTCGTGTCCATATTTGGGATACACTTTTTTTGCTTTTTCAGTCAACAAACAGATTTTTGCTGTAAAAAGATATACCAGCATACGTCATCAAACGTACACGCTAATTATGATATTAGATTTTTGAACATTATGCATTTTGAGATAAAAGGAAATATAACATTCAGATTCTTTAATCCAAGTACTGTTAATATAATGAGGCTGGCAACAATTGCGATCAAATCTATTAAAGCTCATTATATATCAGAATATTAGATGGCGGTATCCGGAATATTACCTTCTTTGATTTTTTATGGGAATAATTTTCACTGATTTCACAATTGTCTTCATTACGATTAAGTTCATGTTCCTAATTATCATTAATTCATGTCTTTGACATAATAAGTCCTTATGTCCTGTCATGACGTATCTGTCATAGACGTGTATAACGAACTGGATGATATACAAATCAATGAATAACGCTACGATTTGTAACTGTTGCTATGCTGTTCAACTGTTACTAAAATGTACAATTGTTATGATATTTAACTGTCGCTTTGTTGTCCCTTCTATATTTAAAACAATATTTTCTCCTCACTAATAACACTTTCTTGTCAAGAAGACCAAACAACAGGAGCTGGTCCGTACGGGTGTGGATTGTTGCTCTGATATGTTACTGTTGGTTGCTATGATGTGTAATATTGTTGCTCTGATATGTTACTGTTGGTTACTATGATGTGTAATATTGTTGCTCTGATATGTTATTGTTGGTTGCTATGATGTGTAATATTGTTGCTCTGATATGTTACTGTTGGTTGCTATGTTGTGTAATATTGTTGCTCTGATATGTTACTGTTGGTTACTATGATGTGTAATATTGTTGCTCTGATATGTTATTGTTGGTTGCTATGATGTGTAATATTGTTGCTCTGATATGTTACTGTTGGTTGCTATGTTGTGTAATATTGTTGCTCTGATATGTTACTGTTGGTTACTATGATGTGTAATATTGTTGCTCTGATATGTTATTGTTGGTTGCTATGATGTGTAATATTGTTGCTCTGATATGTTACTGTTGGTTGCTATGTTGTGTAATATTGTTGCTCTGATATGTTACTGTTGGTTACTATGATGTGTAATATTGTTGCTCTGATATGTTATTGTTGGTTGCTATGATGTGTAATATTGTTGCTCTGATATGTTACTGTTGGTTGCTATGTTGTGTAATATTGTTGCTCTGATATGTTACTGTTGGTTACTATGATGTGTAATATTGTTGCTCTGATATGTTATTGTTGGTTGCTATGATTTGTAATATTGTTGCTCTGATATGTTATTGTTGGTTGCTATGATGTGTAATATTGTTGCTCTGATATGTTATTATTGCTCTTATATGTTACTGTTGGTTCCTATGATGTGTAATATTGCTGCTCTGATATGCTATTGTTGCTCTGATATGTTAGGGGGGCTCTGATATGTTACTGTAGGATGCTATGATGTGTAATACTGTTGCTCTGATATTTTATTGTTGCTCTGATATGCTATTGTTGCTCTGATATGCTATTGTTGCTCTGATATGTAACTGTTGCTCTGATATGTTTCTGTTGGTTGCTATGATTTGTAATATTGTTGCTTTGATATGTTACTGTTGCTATGATATGTTACTTGTGGTTACTATGATGTGTACTATTGTTGCTCTGATATGTTTCTGTTGGTTGCTATGATTTGTGATATTGTTGCTCTGATACGTTACTGTTGGTTGATATGTTGTGTAATATTGGTCCTCTGAGATGTTATTGTTGGGTACTATGATGTGTAATATTGTTGCTCTGATATGTTACTGTTGGTTGCTATGATTTGTAATATTGTTGCTCTGATATGTTACTGTTGCTCTGATATGTTATTGTTGCTCTGATATGTTACAGTTGCTCTGATATGTTATTGTTGCTCTGATATGTTACTGTTGGTTGCTATGATGTGTAATATTGCTGCTCTGATATGTTATTGTTGCTCTGATATGTTACTGTTGCTCTGATATGTTATTGTTGCTCTTATATGTTACTGTTGCCATTATGTTTAATTCTTGCTATGTTTTGCAATTGTTGCTTTGATTTGTTACCGTTGCAATAATGTTTAACTCTTTATATGATATGTAACTGTTATTATGATGTTTAATTCTTGATATGATTTGTAACTGGTGGTATGATATGTAACTGTTGATATGATATGTAACTGTTATTATGATGTTTAATTCTTGATATGATATGTAACTGGTGGTATGATATGTAACTGTTTTTATGATGTTTAATTCTTTATATGATATGTAACTGTTGGTATAATGTTCAATTCTTGATATGATATATAACTGTTGTTATGATGTTTAATTCTTGATATGATATGTAACTGTTGGTATGATGTTCAATTCTTCATATGATAAATAACTGTTGTTATGATATATTACTGTTGCTATGATATATAACTGTTGCTATGATATATAACTGTTGCAATGATATATAACTGTTGCTATGATAAATAGCTGTTGCTATGATGTTTAATTCTTGATATGATAAATAACTGTTGCTATGATATATAACTGTTGCTATGATAAATAACTGTTGCTATGCTGTGTACTTGTTGCTAGGATTTGTTACTGTTTTAATGATGTTTTACTATTGCTCCGTCATGATGGATAATACAGCTATATGCACATGCGAATGTATATATATTAAACACCGTGCCCATTCCAATAAATACGACCCATAAAAGGAATACTATTATGCAATATCAGTTTAGCTGTGTTTGAAGAAGCTTACTCTAGTGACATTCACCACGTTTCCTGGAAATGCATCGCGGATGTGGTATATTTTGTGTGTGTTTGCCAATGCCTAGGTTTACAGTGTCTTGTTTAATGACGCTATGATATATGATATTATACATCCTTCGGTATTTATTGCTACTGCGATATATTTATTTATTATTTTTTCATATTATTCCCGACAACTGATTGGCCAGGAGTGCATCACGTGTCCACCGATAAAAACCGGTGTTGACTTGGAGCCCGTGATTTTTGTTGAAGGACTGGTTGTTTCTAAAAATAGAATGATGACGTGTCTCCAACCAAACGCACCGTCCCAAATCCGATAATATTTGTTGTGGGTTATTTTCAGATTGCTTATACATGTATCTCTGTTTTGAAAATAGTAAAACAATTGTAGCCTGCGTCCTCGGTTAATATATCTTTTCTCGGGTTGATAAATTCAGGTATCGACCTCAGTCATAGGCTATAATTGAATATTATTTGTGTGCTGTCGGTGCGATACTTTTTGTTCCTGCGTATTGGAGCAGTTGTATATTAAGTCCTAGTGTGATTAAAATATTTTTTACTTTCTCCTACAATGTTGAAGCTGTGCTATAAATTGTCTTTGACGCTCTTTCGTCTTTTGTTTCACGTTCTTCGCGATTCAGTTTGTGTGTGAAAAGAACTAAAGAATAAGTCAATGTCAATATCATCAAGATACTCGCAAGCCATACATTATTGTCAAGGTCACTAAAAGATATTTTTATTTAGATGAAATCATTTTTGATTAAGACTAAACGAGCGCATATGTAGCACATGAGAAAGAGGATAAATGTTGAATACCGTGTTTTATTCAAGTCAGCTATCAGATCTTCGACAACCTTCAATCCATTTTTGTTGAATCCGGGTTATTACGTTTCAAATGTTTGTCTGTTTTTAATCAGTCGTCTTAAACACAATACCAATGGGAGCGCCTGATGATGGAGGAGCCCGATCATAAAGAGCTTAATTACAATCTCAACACATACCAACGTGCGGCTGCATACCAATTATCTTCATCAACGCCTTCGCCTGAAAGGGGATTAACTTAATGGCATAGTTCTACAGTGTAAATTATATTTTTTGAAAATTTAATAAATGAATGACTGTCATGGCTCCTTTGAGAACGCCACAATTGTGGATGGGTAAGGATACTGATGTAAGTTGTCATTATGTAACAGTGTTGATTACACGCGATACAGACAAGTCGAGTGCTATTGTTATACAACACGGACGTGAACCGGCATACCATTACAGTTTTATTAGCAATACTTCTTTTTCCTTTATCGGTTTCATTAGATTCGTTTTGAAATATTTAAAAAAAAAATGGCAACTGCTTTATTAAACTCGTTTATTGTTAAACTTGCAATTATTAACAAATATTTCAAATTTCTTTTTTGTTGTAAAGATACAGAAAATTGTCTTTAAAAAAATTGTCTTTTTGGAAATTTGTACAATTAAAGAACTTCAAGTGAGTACGAAGCGGATGTGAGCTTTATTCAAAGGTCGAGCTAAATATAGCCCAAACCACCGTAGTGAGACTTACATAGACCTCAATTCAAGTCAATAAGTGTTTTGTAATATTACATCTCATTAACCTAATTCAACACTCTTGACATATTTGATCATCTGCATATCGAAAATGGTAGGGACCAATACGGAAATACAGGATCGAACGATTAAAATTATAGAAAGCATTCAAAATAAGATTCAAAGTCGTAATAGCTTTGTAAAGGATACATGTATTTACATAAAAACAAACCAGAACTCATCATTTCATTCATGGCATCACAAGGTGAATTTCAATTTGATAAATACCGGTTTCATCAAAGGCAGGCACGATAGTCTGGTGGTAGGACGCCGGGCTCGTGACCGGATGGGTTGCGGGTTCGAGCCACGGCACGGCACTGTGTTGTATCTTTGAGCAAGATACTTTACTCCGCTACAGTCTACTCAGCTGTAAATGAGTACGTGTCGGGTAGTGCTTGAATGGTTGAATGCTAGCTGTGAGCGCCGAAATGGCAGCACCGGATGTATTCTCCTCAGGGAGTTGCGAAAGATGTTGGCTGGTTGCAAAGACTCTATAACCATGGATAAAAATCTGTGAACCGCTTTGAGACGACCTACGAAGTAGTTTGTGATAAAGCGGTAAATAAAAACCTCCAAATATTAATATTATTATTATTGCAAAGTTCATTGCAATTTGATAGGGTAAGTCAGTTAAAATTGAAATTATAATTGTAATATTGATCAACAAGGGGAAGGAAACATTGTTACTGTATAAAGTTTTGACATCACCTACATAAAAAGCTGCCTTCGATCTTCTATTTACGCACGACTTAGTTGTCCCAATCCATGTTTCCATTACCACCAACCACAGGGCGTTTTACCGAATAGCCCAGTTTCCACTCACATTAGAATCTCCATCGCGCTTCCATCAGATTCAAAAACTGTGATTAATGTTAGCTGGAAAGATTGTTTCATAATTCAAGTAAAATCAATAAAGTATATGTATAATATATCACCAAAGCTTACAAAGTCGCCCAGTTTATTAAAAATACGGAGTGGCTATTGACACTCGGGCTTAATCAGCAAAAAACGGTATGCCGGGTGCCGGATACCGGAAAGTTTTCATGTGACGATAGGTATTGTGCGTAGACGGTTGTGCATATCCAGATAGGACTAAGAACGATAAATGTAAGCTTTGGTCAATAATAAAACTAGGTGAATGGATCATTGACTTATTTTAACAATGTCTATCAGTATATACACGTAAGAAAACGTGTTTTGTTACTTATTATTACAAATTATAATTCGTTGTTGCTAGGTGTTCTGAATGGCCGAGTAAGAGGATGGATGCATGGTTGTTAGGATACCGGAATGTTTGGAAACGGCAATTCTATAATATTGCCTGGTTGTCATTACATCATTTAAATTTAAGCTGAAAAAGAGGTATGGCGGAAAACTGCCCGTATTTCCCTAAGTCGGCATTTATGAAAACGGGAAAACAAATTAAGGAAAAAAACATTTCGTGTATCAAAAATGCATACAAAAGATATAGAACCAATTGAATATGAATTTTTAAACTGCTGAGAAATTAGGTATTGTTAATATGATACTGCAAATATAGCCATATACATTATATCTATGAAAGTGATGGGGTTTCCCGGACTTAAAAAAAACACTTTCAACACTTTCCCATCTGAGGACCAACTTTTGAATAAACTTTTTGTGACCGTGATGTAACATGCAAAAACAAATCGTATTACGGAAAAGTGGTCCTCCTTTGGGAAAGTGCTCAAATATTGAAAAACAGGGTTGATCAAGTTTCTCTATGCTGCGACCGGTGTTTCTCGGCTTAAATAAGTTTGTAATTGCCTGTATGTTCTATGTAGCCGAATGTGTAACGCAGTTTACTTGTGACTAAAAAATAAACGGTGCAGGTTCAAATCCTCCCTCAGTTATTTCTTATATTTTTTATTTTTTTTAAATATTTAGGCATGCGATAATAAAGCAATATTTTGTTTTTCAAATCGATGGAAAATTTTGTTTACATTTTAATAACATACCTATTGAGTTATCAGTTTTGTTAGTAATAATTTTGTTACTATTTAGTGCGACATGCGGATTATCGCCCGAGACCGGATACTTTCTCAGAACTCATTATGAATGCTACCGATTTACCGAACGCAGGTAATAGTGATGAAAATTAAATCCGTTCAAAACTGTTTCGTATAGATTGCACGATTTTGTATTAAATATAAGCGTATAATTTGTTATAAATCACTACAAAAAACGTGAAATAAGCATTGTGTTGAGCCATTATCGTTAAACGCATGTATTAATAGCCATGGCCTTAAGGTGGCTCCACACTTTCGCAATTAACCAGCGAAATTCGTTGAAACTTTCATATAATTGTTATGCAACTATGTCGAGTTGATTTTATGAAAATCTAAACATTCCGATAGTTTGGGGAATTTTTTGGAAAAAATACCAAAAAATTGAATTTTCGTCAATTCTAATATTTTCCGGTTTTTTTTTGTGTGTGGCATTGTTCGGAACAATAACAACAATAATAAAATGAAAAGAAGCATTTCTAATTAACCCTACAAATATTTTATTTATCGCAAAATATGTAACACATGTTACACAAAGTGTTTTTTATTGAATTTGTACGGATAAAAGTGATTATCTACAAGCTAAAAGCACCCAGGACACAAAGTTCTATACATATAGAGTGGGAAATTGAACAAAATATACACAATGGCTTTATAATTAATTTATTTTACATTT
>NW_018408740.1:116615-124627 GCF_002113885.1 Mizuhopecten yessoensis | reverse complement strand
TGAGGTCGTCTGGTCTCATGTCACTGTCTTCCCGTGAGTCTGTTTATGTCTATGAATTGGAAAGCTTTATTCCTGAAGTACGTGTGAGTATACATTTCCCGGTAAAATCTTGATATCGGGTGTTGACATATCATCGGCACGCACGTGTACTATTGTTTACCATGGGCCTGTTCGTTTATGCGGAACAACCGGTTTGACCGTTTATAAATGTAACAATTTCGGGTGTAAATCCTGGCGGACCTGCAAATGTGTATGCAGGCCTTGCAAGGCTTTCTCAAGACTCGCCTGAAAGCAGCATCAGATTACTAGGTCCGACCTTATTTAATAAACGAACAACAGTGGTCCGATCGGTTTGACCGTTTAAACGAAAACGGCCCAGCAGGTGTTACTATAATTTGCACTACGATATTGAATGCCCGATACGCAATACGGAAATGACGACACGGTGTACATGCACATTTCGATTAAGATAATTGAGTCCTAGCTGTACTTTTTCCGGAAGTATGTCACGAAAATGGACGCTGATGACGATGTGTCGAGCCACCTTAAATTCTTCTGTTTACAAATATCTATTCTTAGACACAGGATTCCGATATAGCTACGTACACCTGTATAAAATTACCTGAGGACGCGTCATAACAGTGCACGGTTGGATGCGCGCACTAGCGTAACATAACTTTGGGGAAATAGGCATAGCAACCCGCCATACCTCATTGTAAAAGTGATATATTTCAGTACATGTTTTGAAATTCGCAGTATCGTAAAGTAAACATCACACGGAAAACTTCGTTGACGTAACTTAATGTTGTTGTCATGGTCGACTTTTCCGAGATATCGTTGTGCATTTGTTTGGTTTTATAAGAAGCAATGTTGCAGCAAAATTTTGAAAGTTACAGCTGCATGAAGGTAAACGATGAGCATGTTTGTTTTTGTTTTTGTTTACGTGTACACTCTCATATTGCGAATTAGACAAAACACTGGAATCAATGGGTTCTAGTTCAACGTTGCTGAGAAAAAATCTCCAGAGTAATACTTTTCCTGGGGTGTAAGCATCGTCTGCGTCCTGCTTGTTTTTCTATTTATTATAAATGAGTATTTTTTTCTAAACGACTTTAATTTGTTTCTTTTGTTTTCATGCGAAATCCGGAGCTAATAAAAACAAAACAGACAAATATGTTTTCAATCGTAAACAATTTCAAAATTTGAGACATAAGTTAAATGGGTAGGACATAAATAGAAACAATTATGTTCATCCACTGTTTACACTTGATGAACAATATAGTGAAAAGATAGTAGGGTCAATAACCTTCTCTTAAAAGACTGTGTGGGTTCACTTTCATTCTCCGCTACTTTGACCAGGTCATGGCTGGTGTGTAGACTTCCTGTATGAGTTTACAGCTCCATAATCGGCGAACTCAATTACGATGATAACAAACCCGAAGATTCACAGCGAAAGGCCGGCTTATATCAACAGGTCAAAGTTATTACAAAATTGGTCAAAAACATTATACACTCGGGGTTTACGTCCAAATTAGGAGTCTGGCCACTGAGAATAAACATTGATTTGGTTATCTACAGTAATCACCTGTTTGAGAGTGTACTTTATTGCTGTGATAAGTGTTACGTCAGGTCAGGTCTATTCTAAAAGAAGTGAAACACTCCCGAGACCAGGGTGGTGACCACCTATCAAACAGTCTGACGTCTTAAAATGTTTCTGAGGTTTTCTGAGCCATGCTACTTTAGCACATATCAGTGGCCCGCCGTCTCTAAGTTAATCTAAATGCTCAGTGTCAAAGCATATCCAGCTTAACGTAAATGGTTGTTATCTTGTATATAGTTCAGCAGTATTCATATGTATCTTTCAAGAGTTTAAAGTAGAGATACATCGGTACAATCAGTAGTCTCTAATTATGTCAATGTTTTAATATATTCATATTTCCTTGCTTGATATAAAAGTCTGTGTTTGATTATGCTCATTAGAGAGCCGTGTGTTTTTGTTGTCACCGCTCGAGTTCGGGATGTGAGGACGTGACATCCCTCGGATTTGAATTAGATTTATATGACAGGTGTCATCGATGAAGCTGAATGTGCTTACCCTTCCGAAACACCTGGTCTTAATCTCCTTGTACTTTGTCAACGGTCTCCCTGTAAACCTTTCTTTTTCGTCAGATGTCGCCTCGATTTTTATCGATTTGAGTTGGAATGGCTGTTTGGTTGACATTGTGTTTGAAGCTCTTTACGATTTCAATACATGAACTATATCATGGACTCTGTATTACTTGAAGCTGGACGTATTGTCACTGGTTTACCGTCGTTTACTAGTAGACAATCTATATACAATGAAACTGGATGGGATTCTCTAGCCCATCGGAGATCCCGTCGAAAACTTCAATTATTTTTTTAAATCCACAATAATATAGCCCCTAACTATCTCAATACTCTACTCCCTTCCCTTGTCGATAACTCTCACTATAATCTTCGAAACGTTGAAAACTACAACCTACCTAACAACAGACTTGAATTATCTAACGTATCCTTTTTTCCTTCTACTGTTAGACTGTGGAACCAGTTACCTACTAGTATACGACGTAGTGCCACGTTCTCATCATTTAGAAACGCCATTCAATACGTAAACTTGCGGCTTGTACCAAACCCCTTTTTCTATGGTAATAGGAAAAATAATATTTTGCATACAAAATTAAGAAACCGTTCTAGTACTTTGAAAAGTGACCTGTTTCGTGTTAACCTCATTGATTACCAACGTTGTATATGTGGCTTCCCTATTGAAGACACACACCATTTCTTTTTTACCTGTGATATATATAACGAACAAAGAATTAAGCTTTATCGTGAACTGAATGAATACATGCCTCTTAATTTAAATCTACTTCTATTTGGAGATACATCTCTTTCGGAACAGGAAAACATAACGATATTCATGCATACTCAGCAATACATTCGTGACTCTAACAGATTCTAGTACACCCCCTCCCCCTTGTCCCCTCTCTCTCCCTCTCTCTCAATTGAACCATAATATCCACTCTCTCTAAGAGGAAGATACTATATGTCATACATTAATAATGATGAGGATGTATGTATTATAATTACAGACTATTATCCCCCCTGTCTCTTCCCCCTTCCCCCCTTTTCTCTCTCTGTCTCTCTCTTATAATTTCAATTTATAAATTAAAGCATTTAAAAATGAAATAGTGTATATATGTAAATTAATTCTGCCATCTTGTTGTACTATTGTAAATATATGCTTGTAATTTGCTAGGAAAGGGCTTAATATAAGTTTGATAACTTGTGCCCAATCCATTTGCTTGGCAATAAAATATGTTTAAACCGAAAACAACAGATTGTATACACTTCTAGTCGGATAAATATATGTAAATCACTTAACAAATGACCTGTTCCACCTTGCTGTAGGATCTAAAAAAGACATAAAATATGAGGTATCCTAGCGAGGAATTTGTTGTTTTATTCCGCTAGATAATTTTGAATACACAAAAAATGTAAAATAATTGTAATATGAATTGTTAATTTTCGTCACTAAATCAGGAAAAAACAAATATTAACTATAGTGACAATACGAAATATAAAATCGGAGTTTAAGTATGATAAAACAACATGAAACAAAACAAAATGTAACACAAAATAGTGGGAACCGGGGACACGAGGGAATGAATGGGTACTTTCATACATGTATATTGGTAATTGGTTTGGTTTTATTTTGTTCAACGTCCCACTAACAGGCTAGGAAGTTGCTCCATGTTAGCGTATTTGCCTCCTTAGTTTGATAAATAATATAATAATATACAACATTTAATATAGCGCCTTATCTTCGCTAGAATAAGTCACTCTAAAGCGCTTCACAGTACATAGATATACAATGTATACAGGCAATACAATAAGCATATACAATGATCAATACACGTTTGCGGAACTATAGCAGGCCCTCACTACTAGCCCTATGCCACTTGGCTTATATCTCCCCATGGGTGTATGTATGCCTGCGTGTGTGCTGGAGATTTATTGTATTGATGTGTATGTTGTCTTATATATCATTGTTCTATCTGGAATCTTTGTATTAATGTGTATGTTAGATATCATTGTTCTATCTGGAATCTTTGTATTAATCTGTATGTTGTGTTATATATCACTGTTCTATCTGGAGTCTTTGTATTAATGTGTATGTTATGTATCATTGTTCTATCTGGAATCTTCGTATTAATGTGTATGTTATATATCATGGTTCTATCTGGAATCTTTGTATTCATGTGTATGTTGTGTTATATATCATTGTTCTATCTGTAATCTTTGTATTAATGTGTATGTTAGATAACATTGTTCTATCTGGAATCTTTGTATTCATGTGTATGTTGTGTTATATATCATTGTTCTATCTGGAGTCTTTGTATTAATGTGTATGTTAGATATCATTGTTCTATCTGGAATCTTCGTATTAATGTGTATGTTATATATCATTGTTCTATCTGGAAACTTTGTATTAATGTGTATGTTATATATCAATGTTCTATCTGGAATCTTTGTATTAATCTGTATGTTGTGTTATATATCACTGTTCTATCTGGAGTCTTTGTATTAATGTGTATGTTATGTATCATTGTTCTATCTGGAATCTTCGTATTAATGTGTATGTTATATATCAATGTTCTATCTGGAATCTTTGTATTATTGTGTATGTTATATAACATTGTTCTATCTTGAATCTTTGGATTAATGTTTATAGTATATATAATTGTTCTATCTGGAATCTTTGTATTAATGTGGATGTTATATATCATTGTTCTATCTGGAGTCTTTGTATTAATGTGTATGTTAGATAACATTGTTCTATCTGGAATCTTTGTATTCATGTGTATGTTGTGTTATATATCATTGTTCTATCTGGAACCTTTGTATTAATGTGTATGTTATGTATCATTGTTCTATCTGGAATCTTCGTATTAATGTGTATGTTATATATCAATGTTCTATCTGGAATCTTTGTATTCATGTGTATGTTGTGTTATATATCATTGTTCTATCTGAAATCTTTGTATTAATGTGTATGTAGTGTTACACATAATTGTTCTATCTGGAATCTTTGTATTCATGTGTATGTTGTGTTATATATCATTGTTCTATCTGTAATCTTTGTATTAATGTGTATGTAGTGTTACACATAATTGTTCTATCTGTAATCTTTGTATTAATGTGTATGTTGTGTTATATATCATTTTTCTATCTGGAATCTTTGTATTAATGTGTATGTTAGATATCATTGTTCTATCTGGAATCGTTGTATTAATGTGTATGTTATATATCATTGTTCTATCTGGAATCTTTGTATTAATGTGATACAAAAATCAATGAAATCATAACAACAACATTTACTGTACTTGGCTATTGTGGAAGTTTAACCCTATGATTATGAACAACAAAAAAACATGGCATATCCAAGCTTTAATATCTTTTAACAAATGGCCATGTCTAAGCGGGGATTCGCGGTGTTAACGAATTGTCTGAAGGCAAAGTGTGTGTATATATAAATGTGAATCAGACCATTCCCGTCTACTTAAAAGAAGCCTGGGAAGGGCGTCAGAACCCGGATGAGTTATGGACGAGGTCTCGACATCATTGTGTCGATATGATGGTCTACGTCAGATAGTTTCCGTCTCGAGCTGAATATCTATGCAATTTTAGATCTTTATTTGCTTTGATATTTCCACTTTCAATGTAAAATGTCAAACCTGTATTGGATAGAGTTTACAAATATGTCTGCGGAGTTATTTTAAATCTAGTACCAATATGTCGGCCACTGCAATAACATAGATACATGTAGCGAGGGCCTGTCAAGAGGTGTGTTCTAAGCCGGTTTATTCGCACACAGAAAAAACTCAATATCGACGATAACATTGTGTTTAGACAAAAAAGCACTGTTCACGAGTCTTATGATATGTTTTATACAAAAAGTATACATATCTTAAAATATCTGTCACAAAGGTAATATAGTGAACATAATATTTAGTTACAGTCACTCTTTATCCAAGCTTTCGCTCAGTCCTGTATCAGGGATTAAATGGTTTCCACTTTATAATAATAATAATATACAACATTTATATTGCGCCCTATATAATTTGTAAAATTACTCTAAAGTGCTTTATAACATATGAATAATAGTAATGGTAATAATTGTAAAACCAAAAAACAAAGGATTGCAATCACTTTTATACATTTAAGCAGGCAATGTGCACATATACATGACGTCTTTGCAAAATTTTTAAAATGCAGTCGTGAAGAGGTGAGTTTTGATGTCCCTCTTGAACTTGGCCAGGGTATTTGACTTTCTAATAGCAGTTGGTAAGTATGGTGGCATATTTCTGCCATCGTGTTATTCTAGGTCGCGTTACGGTAACACGACTTGTCGAGATAATTATGTCGACAAGTCGTGTTATTTCATTTCATTAACGCGACGTTTCACAAAATCATGTCGACCTGTCGCGATATTTTATCACGACCGGTCAAGTTAGATTATCACGGATCTCGACCTGGTAAGCTATTCCACAACGTAGCCGAACCCCTCCCAAAGCACCGGTTTCCGTAGGTCACAGTACGAGATTTTGGGACACACAACAAAGATTCTGACTCCGACCGCAGTGATCGTGAAGGCTGATACAGGGTAACAAGCTCCTGTTTATGTCACATCTATATTCGAAACACAGCAGATCGTACAGAGCTGTAATATTAGAATGTCAATAGATATTTGTAATTCACACTTTATTCACATTCTGCGATTTGTTTATCTTCCATGTTTAAATGTTTACCTGTGTAGGTTCGAGGATATTCCAATATTTGATCGAACGAGAAGACTAATGTGTGATCTCATGCAGAATTAGAAAATATCTTCTGTGACTCCTGCTCCTTCCGAAACACCTGGTCGTATTCGAATTGTACATTATCAATGGGTTAAGTTTAAAAAGTATCAAAAGTATCTTGAGATTATTCAGTTTTGAGTTCGAATCGCGATTTTGTTTACGTTTCGGTATCTTTTTGATTTGTCGGCATAAGGGACTCCAAGAAACCAAAATTGATCTGCTGTCAAAATTGTAAAACATGCTTTTTTCTCTCTTATCTTCTTTAGTTTGTCGCAAATGTCACTTCATGTATTTTCAGAATAATTTGACCGGATAGGTGTCACCTTACAGATGCTGGTAATATACGCTTTACACAGTTATACATGTTGTGAGTATGCTTCCTGTTACTTATGTAATAACAGTTATGATACACTGTGATATTACCCCCTGGTCTCCGTGCGAAAGATTCGGTTGCTGTATGCAAAGCTATGAAAGGGTACTAAAAATATCCAATTTGCCGCTTATCGTCTTTTTAAAATACATTCGGGCATAGGGAATATAGTCGAAGTAATGTTTTTTTGAGTTTTTATTTAGCGTTTTACGGATGTGACCTTCTGGCTGGCAATTTGTCAACGAGATCGGGAATACGTTACAGTTTCCATATTTCTTATCGATTATGTTTTTACTCCTTGTTAAGGAAAAGCTTGATAAACATCAAGATGTCGCAGTAGACAGCCGGTTAAACTAACGTGGGCCTGATGAAAACGAGCTGTTCTGCTTCGAACATATGTGAAGTATTTCATTTTCGGTGCGAATACTTTGAAATCACGTCGAGAACGGAAGCGATGATTTGAAATATTGTTTAATGTTTTAATATAAATTTTCAAGTTAGAATAATGTGATCGATCATCTCTATAAAAGATATGTGCAAACTGTGAATCACGTATTGTTTGCGATGATTTAATTGTCGATGTATCTACAAACGATTAATTTACAAGGATTGGAATGATCTACGGCGGTAAGCTTCTTGATCAATAAATATTTATAACACAGCCAGTTAGCATTCATATGACTCGTTTGCCAGTTCCCTCATGCATTATGTTTCCACAAACTATTGGAAAAACACACGCCCCTGACAGTGAACAGGCACCT
>NW_018408740.1:112143-112302 GCF_002113885.1 Mizuhopecten yessoensis | reverse complement strand
AGAAGCTAACGTTAGAGCTTGTGATCGTTGTGACACTGTTTACATTCAACAGTCGTTAATTTTTCTGTACCAGAAGCTGACTNTGTTTACATCCAAAAGTCGTTAATTGTTTTGTACCAGAAGCTGACCTCAGAGCTTGTGGTCGTAGAGACACTGTTT
>NW_018408740.1:110687-111856 GCF_002113885.1 Mizuhopecten yessoensis | reverse complement strand
AAAAAACAGAGCAGTACAAGATGTCAAACAGAATCTACATCAAAGGTTAAATAATACCAACTTCACAGCATTTTAAGGTCAAACCAAAACTTACATCATATCAATAACACAGAAACACTTTCTCTGCTATCTTATATAACACACATTTTATCCCTTCATGCGTTATTCCCCAATTCCTAATCCCTGGTTTTGAAACAGGCTTCATTTTATACAATCAGGGATATCAACTCACGGATTGACATTTCTCTCTCATACCCCTTATATCTTTATCTTTTACAACCGAAATTTTAGTTTGTCATACTGTGGTGACGATAAGGGGACATGTATCTTTCTGTTTAACTGTGAAATCACTACTTCTATATTGGTTGACGAAGAGTCGTGTAAAAGTATTTATTTACGTTGGATATCTTTACCGCTTAGTAATTAAGTGACGTCAGTAGTCATGCATGGCTGCACACGTCCCGGTCAAGGTACAAACATATGTACTTTGAGGATAATTTCAGTAATTTACCCATAATAGTCTTTTAATGAACATCATAATTTGCGCAATCAAACGATAAAATAACGGTGATTTGGAGCCGATACAATTTGACGCTTGACCAGTTTTTCTATTAGGGTCCACTTAATGTTGACAGATGTCGTCTCTCAGATTTAGGGCATTATTACACTGTGTTCTATAGAAGTGAGTTGATCCTTTGGCGGGTTAAACTGTCCTTTTATTTCCATTGATTAACTACTAGTTTACAAATAAATAAAAATAAAAATGTATGATGTTATAGGCGCTTGTTCACTTTTTCATTGAATTGGTCATATGTTTCGGAGCACTTAGGTATTTTTAGTAGTATACTCATTCGTTGGAGCTTTGACATAATGAAGCACTGATGAATCTTTGATGGGCTAAATAGTCTCAAAGTGCAGTAAAAAGTTCAATTTCTTTGGCTTTGGAATCGATGATACTGACTACCTTTTTAAATACGTGCTTCTTTAATATGTTTTCTAAAAGTTCAGACACTTGTTGACTTGTGAACTAGTTGTACCAGAAGCTAACGTCAGAGCTTGCGATCGTTCTGGCACTGTTTCCATCCAAAATTCGTTAATTGTTATATTCCAGAAGCTGACGTTAAAGCTTGCGATCGTTCTGGCATTGTTTACAACCAAAAGTCGTTAAA
>NW_018408740.1:108063-108468 GCF_002113885.1 Mizuhopecten yessoensis | reverse complement strand
CGTTAAATGTTCTGTACCAGAAGCTGACGTCAGAGCTTGTGATTGGTCTGGCACTGTTTACATCCAACATTCGTTAATTGTTCTGTACCAGAAGCTGACCTCAGAGCATGTGATCGTTCTGGCACTGTTTACAACCAGGAGTCGTTAATTGTTCTGTACCAGAAGTTGACGTCAGAGCTTGTGATCGTTCTGGCCCTGTTTACATCCAACAGTCGTTAATTGTTCTGTACTAGAAGCTGACCTCAGAGCTTGTGATCGTTCTGACACTGTTTACATCCAACAGTCGTTAATTGTTATGTACCAGAAGCTGACGTCAGAGCTTGTGGTCGTTGTGACACTGTTAACATCCAACAGTCGTTAATTGTTATGTACCAGAAATTGACGTCAGAGCTTGTGATCGTTCTT
>NW_018408740.1:49371-104276 GCF_002113885.1 Mizuhopecten yessoensis | reverse complement strand
TGTTTACATCCAACAGTCGTTAATTGTTCTGTACGTGAAGCTGACCTCAGAGATTATGATCGTTCTGGCACTGTTTACATCCAACAGTCGTTAGTTGTTCTGTACCAGAAGCTGACGTCAGAGCTTGTGATCGTTCTGGCACTGTTTACATCCAAAAGTCGTTAATTGTTCTGTACCAGAAGTTGACGTCAGAGCCTGTGATCGTTCTGGCACTGTTTACAACCAAAAGCCGTTAATTGTTCTGTACCAGAAGCTGACGTCAGGGCTTGTGATTGTTCTGGCACTGTTTACATCCAAAAGTCGTTAATTGTTCTGTTCCAGAAGCTGACCTCAGAGCTTGTGATCTTTCTGGCACTGTTTACAACCAAGAGTCGTTAATTGTTCTGTACCAGAAGTTGACGTCAGAGCTTGTGATCGTTCTGGCACTGTTTACATCCAACAGTCGTTAATTGTTCTGTACCAGAAGTTGACGTCAAAGCTTGTGATCGTTCTGGCACTGTTTACATCCAAAAGTCGTTACTTTTGTTACATTATATAGGGTTGGTAGGCACTGTTTACTCAAAGCGATAGTTCTACATAAACTAAGAAAACGTATTTTTTTCTCTTTTTTCTTAGCACCACTCCTTCGGCCCTAATTGCCCTATTGTGCAATGTTTCCTTTGTCATGTTTTCAACATCGAATTGCAAAATGTTTTCAATAAGTGGTTACTGACTTCATTATATACTTGTTATTCCTGTTGTAGAGTCTCTTTGTGTCCTGGTTATGTCTCCTATGTTTTAAAAGCCAACTTCCAGATTACAGAATGCTTACAGAATAGCAACATCATACACGGAAAAGCAATATTTTGTTTACCTTTGACCTTAGGACAGTGCGTCGTTTTAGTTGTTTACCTTAGATCTTAACACAGTGCGTCGTTTTAGTTGTTTACTTTAGATCTTAACACAGTGCGTCGTTTAAGTTGTTTACCTTATATCTTAACACAGTGCGTCGTTTTAGTTGTTTACTTTAGATCTTAACACAGTGCGTCGTTTAAGTTGTTTACCTTAGATCTTAACACAGTGCGTCGTTTAAGTTGTTTATCTTAGATCTTAACACAGTGCGTCGTTTTAGTTGTTTACCTTAGATCTTAACACAGTGCATCGTTTTAGCTGTTTACCTTTTATCTTTACACAGTGCGTCGTTTTAGTAGTTTACCTTATATCTTAACACAGTGCGTCGTTTTAGCTGTTTACCTTTTATCTTTACACAGTGCGTCGTTTTAGTAGTTTACCTTATATCTTAACACAGTGCATCGTTTTAGCTGTTTACCTTTTATCTTTACACAGTGCGTCGTTTTAGTAGTTTACCTTATATCTTAACACAGTGCGTCGTTTTAGCTGTTTACCTTTTATCTTAACACAGTGCGTCGTTTTAGCTGTTTACCTAAGATCTTAACACAGTGCGTCGTTTTAGTTGTTTACCTTAGATCTTAAGACAGTGCGTCGTTTTAGCTGTTTTCCTTAGATCTTAACACAGTGCCTCTTTTAAGTTGTTTACCTTAGATTTTAACACAGTGCGTCGTTTTAGTTTTACAGTTGCATAATCATGAAGATGTATTTACAAACATTTTTTGTCAATTGAAATGTAGAATTAGTGAAATATCATGCTCATGACAGGATTCGAGAAAATGTCATTCAGTGACTGAAAAATGGCGGGAAACATTTATTGGCCCTTTGCGTCGGTATCTTCTCAGCTTAACGTATCAATTTTAAGATTCCGTTTTTTTAATTTTTTGTTTTTAATAATGCTACAGTATATTGTGATGTATATAGTCTACCCTTTCGAAGCTTGCAGAAGGGGAACTATATATGTATGTAACTGGCTCATCAATTATAATGTTGTATCATTAATACTGCGCTTACTATAAAGCTAGTTAGTGCAGAAGAGTATATCTTTACTTCATGTTTTAGAAAAAAAATGCACTGAGGCAGATCGTACTCCTCTTTAGACCTTGTTAATGTATCTTCAATAAGATTCGTCGGTTTGGAAATATGTGATATCAAAGTTTTACTACCTATGCTTGACAAAGGAACCAGTCGGTCTCGTCACGACACGTTTAATACGTACATTGTTTGTGTCGAAAATAAAACTTTAATATTACTTAATAATGTCTGTCAAATTAAAGTATGATATGAAATTTTACAGGCTTATTAGTAAAGCGTGGTTTGATCTGTAAGAGCGACCCGCCTACGTGATCTGATGTAGCGTACACTGGTAATTGACCCGTCTACGTGATCTGATGTAGCGTACACTGGTAAATGACCCGCCTACGTGATCTGATGAAGCGTACACTGGTAAATGACCCGCCTACGTGATCTGATGTAGCGTACACTGGTAAATGACCCGCCTACGTGATCTGATGTAGCGTACACTGGTAAATGACCCGCCTACGTGATCTGATGTAGCGTACACTGGTAAATGACCCGCCTACGTGATCTGATGTAGCGTACACTGGTAAATGACCCGCCTACGTGATCTGATGTAGCGTACACTGGTAAATGACCCGCCTACGTGATATGATGTAGCGTACACTGGTAAATGACCCGCCTACGTGATCTGATGTAGCGTACACTGGTAACTGACAAGTGTAGTGGTACTAATTGTAGGTACCGTCCCGTCTAGCTTTGAACCCGAGAGGTATGTTGAGGCACTTCCTGTTCAGGACGATTAGGTACGAGATCTGAACTCTATATCAGACGGGATGTAACATCAGTTTCTGTCTGTTCAGATATATATCATATACATTGTATAATTGACCATGGCCCTCTACTTATATACTTATACTATCAACTAGAGCCCTTGTTACAATCTCAATCTCATGATGTCCTTGTGTTAATATACATATTCTTAAGTATTATCATATAAACCTTATATTGTCGCTAGCTATTCTGAATACCACTCATTATTTGTTCAGTGTTTTTATTTCATATAAATATCTATATTTTTTATGAATGCTGTGTATTCTTCATAAAAACTTGTGCTAGTATTGAACCTTCAATGTTTATATTCACCAAAACGGAATTGTACAAGTTCTCTGTTTGTAAGATGGAGGTAAGGCGCACACATGTGAGTGCACTTGTACAATTTGGTGGTAGGTACAATATGCGAAATTGAAATACATTACATCGAACTGGTTTTTCTCGTCTTCTAGAACTCACCGGTGAAGCAAGGGGACAACAAAGTGAATTCATTGCCTGTTACAACTTACCTTTACTGTTATCACCGTATTGTATTTTTTCTTATTTGGCTGTCGTAGAGAATGCTCTGTTGCACTCTTGTACGAGATCTTGTACGAGATCTTGAGCGTTTGCAACAAGTTGAAGCCGATGCCACCAGCGTGTTGCTCACCAAGCGAATAATACCATAATGTCATCTTCTGGCATATACGTCAGGAAAACCTGCCGTAGAGTTCGTAGTTGAATCCGTCATCAATTAAAACTTGCAGTATGCAATGTACCCGAAATTCCACCATTGACAATTAGGCAAACTGGTGATATTATAGTACTTCGACATAACAAGAAACCTTCGTACTTCCCCGGCTCCATACAAGAATGTTTTTTCCCAGAATGCCACAATCAATTCTCTCTGCCACCGGATTTAAGGCCAAGGAGAAAGTAGCAGCAACATGTGTTGTTTGTGAAATGTCTTCGTCCTTTCGTTTTCCCAATAATTCGTCTTTTTTTCACAGCTTAAGCAATTTATCTTTTTATATGATAATTTACATTGACTTAATCTCTATTAAAGATACAATTACATTTAATAGTTATCTGGTTTATTTTTTATTTTTTTACGTTTATTATTTTTTAGATTATTTTTACCCTGTTGTTAAGACCAAAATGACTTAAATCGCTGTTTGACCGTAAAGGAACACAATGCTTAAACAAACAAACAAACAAACAAACAAAATATCTTTCAGATTGATGTCAAATAACATCAAAATAGCATCTGCAAACTGTAGAGGATTAGGGCAGAAAGAAAAGAGAAACGATGTTTTTAGCTACCTAAAAAATAACTATAAAGATTTTAATATCGTATGTCTTCAGGATACTCATTTTACAGTACAGCAGGAAAAAGAAATAGGGCTACAATGGGGATATACATGTATTTTTAATTCATTCAGAAATAATTCTGGGAGTTTGTGTACTTTTAAATAATAGTTTTGAATTTGATATTCATAACGAATGGAAAGACATACAAGGTAATATGATAATTCTTGGTATAAGTATTGAAAAAAGTAGATTCACACTAATAAATGTATATGGTCCAAATAGAGATGAACCAGATTTTTACGAAAAGATATATGAACAAATTACTGGTTATAACAACCCCAATTGTATTATTTGTGGTGACTTCAATTTAGTTTTAGACCCAGAAAAAGACACAAATAATTATGTTAATATAAATAACCCAAATGCTCGTACAAGGCTTTTAAAACTTATAGAAGATATAAATTTGATTGACCCTTTCAGATTTTTCCAACCTTATTATAGACAATAAACATGGCGAAAGAAGAACCCTGTAAAACAAGCTAGATAAGATTTCTTTCTAATCTCAGAAAATATTTCTAACTATATTGATAAAAGTAATATTCATATAGGTTATAGGTCAGACCATTCAATTATCTCATTAGAAATAAAAATAAGTAATATAAAAGGAAGGGGCTTATGGAAATTGAATGACCAAGAATATGTACAATAAGTTAAAGAAACAATAGTTAAGGTAAAACAACAATACTGTTCACCTATTTATAATAATGACATTTCAAATGTTACAGATTCAGAATTTGTACTATGTATTAATGATCAGTTATCTTTACAAACATTGTTAATGGGGATAAGAGGAATTCATCATTTAGAAAAAAGGAAAGGGATAAAAGAGAAAAAGAATTACTATATGATTTAGAACAACTTGAGGGTAACAATACATGGACATCAAGTTTGGAGGCATAAGAACAAAAGAAGATGGAGTTAGAAAATATAAGAATAAATAAAATGAAAGGACACATGATTCGTTTAAAGGTAACTTAGCTAGATGAGGGCGAAAAACCATCAAAATATTTTTGTAATTTAGAAACTTATAATTATGTGAACAAAACTATAGTTAAAATTAATCGAAAACGATAACGGTGAAGTTTTAACAAATCAAGATGATATTCTTGCAGAAACAATGATTTTTTACAAACAGCTATATGCTGATCGCGACCACTCTGATAACATAGAAAATGTTAATCTAAATAATTTGTTAAATGACCTAGAGTATGTTAAATTAACTGATGATCAACGTTCAAATCTTGAAGGAGAATTAACAGAAACAGAACAACTTTTTGCTTTAAAAAACATGAAACACTTTTAATCACCTGGTTCTGATTGATATACTAGTGAGTTTTTTAAAATTCTTTTGGGTAAATTTGAATTTTTTTATTGTTAGATCTTGTATTCCAAACGGTGATAAGCTTAGACATTTTATGAAAAACTTGAGACCAATTACTTTGCTCAATGTTGTATATACTCTAGCATCAGCTTGTATAGCCAACAGACTTAAATCAGTTCTAGACCATATTATTTCCGAGACACAAACAGGTTTCTTAAGTGGTAAATATGTTGGTGAAAACACTAGACTAATTTATGATATTATGAATTATAATAAATTAAACAATATACCTGGACTTCTAATATTTATTGATTTTGAAAAAGCTTTTTGACTTGGATTTTATTAATATAAGGTAATTGATTTTTTTTTAATTTTAGTGAAAGCATTAAGAAATGGATCAAAACTTTATATAACAATACTTTTTCTGCAATAACACAAATTGTATACTGTCTGACCTTTTGGAAATACAAAGAGGAAGTCGACAAGGTGATCCAGTCTCCCCGTATCTGTTCTTACTAGAAGCTGAAATATAAGCAATTTTGGTCAAAAACAATAAAAATATCAAAGATATACAAATAAAACATAAGGATTATAAACTCTCACAGTTTGAAAATGATACCTCAATAATTTTAGATGGATCTAGAAACTCATTCAATAAAGCTTTAAATACTTTAGATTGTTTTGGTAAAATGTCAGGTCTAAAAGTTAATAATGACAAAACAAAAGTTATTTGGATTGGCAGCAAGAAATTCAGCGCAGATGTCTACCATCATAGATGGAAATTAAAATGGGAGGAAACAAAATTTTGATTTGCTAGGTATTCATTTTTCAGCTATCTTAGAAGAGATTATAAGCTTGAATTATGTGAAAGCCCTAAAAAATGTAAATAACACTATAACCCAATGGTCACGTAGGATTTTAACCCCTATTGGTCGTATTGTAGTATTGAAATCAATAATTATACCAAAACTTAATCATTTGTTCATTGCAATCCCTACACCAACCAGCACTTTTATTCAGCAGCTGAACACAATATATTTTAATTTCATTTGGCAATCTCAAAATTAAACGAAATACTATAATCCAAAAGTATGAAAGTGGAGGCCTTAAAATGAATACCATCAATAATTTCGTTTCTAGTTTGAAGTCCACATGAATACGAAGATTACGGAAAAATAATGGTAAAAGCTTGATACATATTTTTTTGATTGATTTTATTAAAAAATTTAAGACTGGTAATATGTTTTGGAAGGATGTTTTTAAGCATGGGTAAATGTTTCAGAAGTAACACAAGTAAAATCTATTAAGCAGTTCTAACTCTCCCTATCTGGTATAACCCACTTTTTGGTATTTGCAAAAAGTCCTTTTAAGTCCGAAAATGGTTTGATCGGGGTGTTAAGAATGTTTGTGATTTATTAGAGCAAAATAACGTGTTTTTTTTAAACTTTTGTAAATTTTAAACTGAAATACAATATAAACTCTGGAAACTTCTTGATTTATCATAGTATATGCCAGTCTATTAGGCAATGTTGTAAACAATTAAATTATAACTTAACTTCAGAAACAATTTTGGAGAGGCCCTTCAAACCAAGTCATATTTATATTATCATAAAGGAAATAAAGGTTGTAAAAACATGTATGACATATTAAAAAGTAAAATTAAATTTGTAAAAACAGCTGACAGAAAATCGTGACTGGGGCAACCAAACTCACAAGTCACGACAGACTATATGCATAATCTGGTTGGGACCCCCTTATCGTCCGAAGGAGAAAACACAAATTAATCCAATTTCATAAGATTGTTCATGGTCATTGCCCTTCTTATCTTGCTAACGTTCTACCTGCTCGCCATTCAAAAATACATACTTACAATACAAGAAGGGCTAACAACTTCTGTCAAGTCAACTGTCGAACTAATCTATATAAAGACTCTTTCCTCCCTTCTTCTGTTGATATATGGAATGCACTACCAGATAACGTAAAATACAATCCCTCAATTACTAACCTCAACAAAATTCGTCATGCCGACACTCTCTCTGTTCCTCAGCACTATTACTACTGCAGAAGCAGACAAGTCAGATCCATCATGCACGACTTAGGATGAACTGCAGCTCCTTAAACACTCACCTGTTTGCACGAAACTTAGTTGATAGTCCCATGTGCTCATGTCATTTGTCTACTAAAACTACAGAACATTTCCTCCTCCAATGTCCTAACTACCAGCAGCTGAGAATCCAATGTTTTAGTCGCCTACCTCCTAGCTATAATGTAAGCTTTTTACTTTATGGTAGACCCGAACTACCAA
Source organism: Mizuhopecten yessoensis (assembly GCF_002113885.1). NCBI lineage: Eukaryota > Metazoa > Mollusca > Bivalvia > Pectinida > Pectinidae > Mizuhopecten > Mizuhopecten yessoensis. Next base: position 96,561 of record NW_018408740.1, on the reverse strand, counting down.
TTCACTTAAATGAAATTATTTTTGACTGTGTTCAAAACTTTATCATTCAGTCTAGACGTTTTTAAAGAAATTTTAACTTCATTCATATCAGTAATCATGTTTGTTGTGGTTTGTATTCATGCAATCAGCGTTTGTTCTCTCAATGCTGTTTTGATGCCCATCGCTTCCCCATCAAACATCAACCCCCATCCCACTCTAAATCCTTGCACCCTTTCTCTTTCTTTTCCCTGCACATGTTATACTTTATATATATATATATTTATTTATATGAATTATAATATTGTCAGTACTGATCCATAGTTGCTGTTATGTCTATAAGGAGACGGATTTACATAAGTACTATGTACTTGTTTCTGGATCCTTTTCTGTATTTATAACCATGTACTATTGTAATTTAACATCAATAAAATAAAGTTTAAACTAAAGAAAATGGATATTGAAAGAAAATTTTAGAAATATAGATTGGAAAAGTTCATATAGTATTGTCTTTAAAGTTTCAGAAGACACAACGTTAACACTGCAATGGTTTCAATACCGATTACAAAATTGTATCCTCCCAATTCAAAACTATTTAATACTATTGGGATGTCAAATGACAATATTTGTAATATGTGTAAAATACAAATAGAAACTACAGAACATCTATTCTGGGAATGTCCACATTCCTTAAAGCTATGGCAAGATTTAAAAGAGAGATTATTTAGCAGAATAAGGAAAATCATTGATTTTAAGTTGGAACAATACTTTTTGAAATTACTGAAAATGCTCCTATGCCCATTAACTACATTATTTTGTATATAAAATATTATATATATACTGTTTCCAGAAAAAACCCCATTGCATTCAGATATAATATTGAGAAAGCTTTATCAGTAAAAAATGTATACAATGAAACATTTGGTCAAAGATGGATGGAATGGAAGGATTTATTTTGTGAAGTTTTGGTATAATACAATTTGTCTTTTTGTTGATTGATATTTTTCTCTCCAAAAACAAACACAATACGGGTTAGTACAGTGCATGAACATTATATGTATTTCTGGTGCTTATATGGATACATGCAAATTAATGCAATAATGGGCATGTATGTTTGTATGTACATGCATGTGTACGTATGTAAGTGCATGCATACTTGCTGGTGTCAGTGTGTATGTACGTGCTTGTGCATGCATGTATGTATGTACGTATGTAGGTCGTAGGAGTGTATGTTATGTACGTATGCATATGTGTATGTATATGTGTGTGTATACGTGTTTTGTTTATGTTTAATGATTATGATACTGATGTATATGTAAAAACGTCTGGATGTGTGTGCTGTGTTTGAAATGTGGTAGTATGTTCTTGTTCTGTAGATGTCCAATACTCTATGTACAATGTTTTATTTCCCAATCAAATTTCTGAATGTTATATTGATGAAAAAATGTTATGAAATTGAAATATTTGAATTTAGTTAAATTAGCAGAGAAAAATGAATGAGAGCCCTCCTGTGTGAGGACACCATATGTTTAGGGGACTGACCCCAGGGCTCCCCAACCCTGGCAGTTCCTATCAATTTATTTATATATATATCTGTATATACTTATCAGTATTATATATATATAATATTTGGCTGGGGGAAATAACATATTTGGAAAAAAAAAAGAAAAATATATGTATATATCTTTCAGGTTCTACTGACTGCTGTGAGAATTATCAGGAATCTCATATAACTTAGGATCCGCAGATATCAGTTTGTTGACAAGCTTTTGTTTATATGATATTTTGTACTTATTTTAATATGCGCTAAAAATACATGTTAGCTTGCTGTTCCAGTGAACAGAGAAAAACCTTTGCCGTCCTGTTTTTGATATCATATGAGACCTAATTTAGTGAAGACCTCCTCAGGACAGGTAACATAATCTATGTCGAGTTCTTCAATTTAACATTCAGATAAATTGACGATTTGTTGACTTTAAATAACAAGATGGTAACTGGCCCAGTCGATCGTATAAACCCAGTTGAACTAGAAATCTAACCTGTACAATAAGTGTGATGATTTCGATCATGTCTTTTCACTTTCTTGTTAGTAACATCCCTACCCTCCCATCCGCTGTGTTTTCAAATTGCAGCGAAATTTTATTTTTAAATGATAACTTGCCGCATCATGCAAATCAACTCACGGAAAAACTGTGACAACATTGTCAGAAAGTAAATAGGATTATTCCCTTTCCGTATGAACACGTTCGTTTTAATTGGCCTCAACATTGACCACAGGAAAATTCAACAAAAACAAATAATATACTTTTGGTACGGTGCTTTAGTTAAGATCCAAGAACGATTTTCAATGCGATCTGAGATAACAGTTGCTGAAATTGCACGTGTTCAGTCAGCGGCCAATCAACACATCAAAGATATTTATGATTAAATCGAGAAATTAAAACGAGAACTCGAAATAATAACATCAGATTTAGCAAAAGATAAGATAAACTCAATGGCCTTAATATCTAAATACGAATGTTAAAAAAGCACAAATGAATACAAAAGTGACAAACTGAATTATGTTTCAGTATTTATACAGCTTTCAAGGTACATCTCGCCGAGTTGATATAATTGAGGTAAGATACTTCATGTCCACTCTCAACACCACGAACCTAATTAAGCGAGATCAGCTGAAGAATCTATATGTTTGCTCTCGCATTAGAAGCGCCTCAGGCAGTGTTAGCTAGACGAATGAATCGTCGGATTTGCAGTTTTCTTTTTTTCTGTAGCGACCTACCGTCACCTTGAAATATATGCATGGCCTCGAGGTAGCGACATTACCAGCACAAATTGTGTGTGATAACAAGCGTTTCACTGACTCGTGAAAATAATAGGTATCGTACGCCTGATGTAATTGTAGGGCTTGTTGAACTGTCTGGTATCCGGACCCGGTCCTATCAAGCTCCATCAGTTTAAAGATAGATGAAGACATTCTTCATGTTTTGTTCGTTTGAAAGGTTACACAATAACTTTGAGAAGTTTTTTATGCAATAACTTGGCCCGATTCTTTAGTGTCTGGTTAGTTTGACGCCGGTTATTCATGACAATTTTCAAAATTACAGTCTTTAGATATATGCAAAATAAGTATTCAATTTCTCTTTTTTTAGGAAAAAAATATGTTAAACTGTTTTGCATTAAGTTGTCGTTAAGCTAGAAGCTATACATAACAGGACCCTGAATATATTTCAGGTATCATGGATATATTATTGGTTATTACTACTTTAACAACGCTTCACTGATAAAAAAACATGTTAACTGCATTACTTTAAACGTTAGTTAGAGCTTTGTGATATCCATTACTTTAAACGTTAGTTAATGCTTTGTGATATCCATTATGCCTTAATGTATTAAAATTGAAAATAAACAAAACCATTTTTATGAAAACGCGAACGCATTTTCTGATTTTAGATTTGTATCCCTTCTCCCCCGCCAGAGCTTGAAAAAGCGAGAAATGTCTCTATGTGAACTAGAAAGTCTAGAAAGCAGATTGTTGTCGTTCTTGTATTAAACTAAGGCCTAATTCAAATGTTTTATTGTAAGTATTCAGATCCTGCAATGCCAGGAAATCAAAAAGGGTAAGAGTCTCACTGCTGTGTGAGGAGAACCTGAGTTAGGCAAACAGATATATAACGACGTTTTTGACATGTTTTCATACAGAATTGTTCCTAGCTTGGTTAGTATGAAACATCATCAGTTAATTTGTTAAAATGTTGGTGACGACAGGTTGTTGGGAACAGGTTGTTGTGGACAGGTTGGTGACGACAGGTTGTTGACGACAGGTTGATGACGACCGGTTGTTGACGACAGGTTGTTGACGACCGGTTGTTGGGGACAGGTTGTTGACGACAGGTTGGTGACGAAAGGTTGTTGGGTAATTAAATTTAGTTGACGTTGCAACAACACCGGCGGCACCAACTATAAGTTTCTGCTGAGAATCCTAGTGCTAGCAATGACGGGAAATTTTAAGTACGGTGATTTTTATCATCTACGGACAGGTTTGTAGGGAATCGATTAGCAAATATGAATATAAACGCGGCACGTGCACATTCAGGATATATTTACGCGAGTATGCATTAGGTTTTCCGTCATTCATAAATATGTCATAATTACGTTGTGTTCCCAAAATACACCCTCTATTTCTATCAAAAAGAAAATAAACCGCAGATTCGACAATGTCAACACAAAATGTACCACAGCGTCAAAACAAAATACACCACAGCGTCAAAACAAAATACACCACAGCGTCAAAACAAAATAAACCACAGCGTCAAAACAACATACACCACATAGTCAAAACAAAATACACCCTCTATTTCTATCAAAAAGAAAATAAACCGCAGATTCGACAACGTCAACACAAAATACACCATAGCGTCAAAACAACATACACCACAGAGTCAAAACAAAATAAACCACAGCGTCAAAACAAAATACACCACAGCGTCAAAACAAAATACACCACAGCGTCAAAACAAAATAAACCACAGCGTCAAAACAACATACACCACAGCGTCAAAACAAAATACACCACAGCGTCAAAACAAAATACACCACAGCGTCAAAACAAAATACACCACAGCGTCAAAACAAAATACACCACAGCGTCAAAACAAAATACACCACAGCGTCAAAACAAAATACACCACAGCGTCAAAACAAAATACACCACAGCGTCAAAACAAAATACACCACAGCGTCAAAACAAAATACACCACAGCGTCAAAACAAAATAAACCACAGCGTCAAAACAAAATAAACCACAGCGTCAAAACAACATACACCACAGCGTCAAAACAACATTCACCACAGCGTCAAAACAAAATACACCATAGCGTCAAAACAAAATACACCACAGCGTCAAAACAAAATAAACCACAGCGTCAAAACAACATACACCACAGCGTCAAACCAAAATACACCGCAGCGTCAAAACAAAATAAACCACAGCGTCAAAACAATATACACCACAGCGTCAAAACAAAATACACCACAGCGTGAAAACAACATACACCACAGCGTCAAAACAAAATACACCACAGCGTCAAAACAAAATACACCATAGCGTCAAAACAAAATACACCATAGCGTCAAAACAACATACACCACAGCGTCAAAACAACATACACCACAGCGTCAAAACAAAATACACCACAGCGTCAAAACAAAATACACCACAGCTTCCAAAGAAAATTACATTATATAACACAGCGTCAAAACAAAATTTCAACATATACCTCAGCTTGTAAAAATCATTCATACAAAAATACCACAGGATGAACACAAAAACAAATTATACCACAGGGTCAACATAAAATTACAAAATATACCATACGATGAACACAAAAAATACAAAACAAACGACAGCATGAACACAAAATACAAAACATACGACAACATGAACACAAAATACAAAACATACGACAGCATGAACACAAAATACAAAACAAACGACAGCATGAACACAAAATAGAAAAACAAACGACAGTATGAACACAAAATACAAAACATACAACAGCATGAACACAAAATACAAAACAAACGACAGCATGAAAACCAAAATTCAAAATATACCATGGCATGAACACAAATTACAAAATATACCATATCATAAACACAAAATACAATATATAACACAGCATGACACAAAATTACAAATATATCACAGCGTTAAAACAAAGATTTAAAATATACCGTAGCATGATCACAAATTACAAAATATACCACAGCGTGAATACAAAATTACAAAATATATCACAGCGTTAACAAAAAATTCAAAATATACCATGGCATGATCACAAATTACAAAATATACCATAGCCTGAACACAAAATACAAAATATACCACAGCATGACCGCAAAATTACAAAATGAACCACTGCATCAACATACAAACACGAATTATACAAAGCGTCAACAAACAAGTACGATTATACAAAGCGACAACATACTAGTACGATTATACAAAGCGTCAACATACAAGTACGATTATACAAAGCGTCAACAAACAAGTACGAATTATACAAAGCGTCAACATACAAGTACGATTATACAAAGCGTCAACAAACAAGTACGAATTATACAAAGCGTCAACATACAAGTACGATTATACAAAGCGTCAACATACAAACACCAATTATACAAAGCGTCAACAAACAAACACACACCAATTATACAAAGCGTCAACAAACAAGTACGATTATACAAAGCGTCAACATACAAGTACGATTATACAAAGCGTCAACAAACAAACACCAATTATACAAAGCGTCAACAAATAAGTACGATTATACAAAGCGTCAACATACAAGCAGCACGAATTATACCGAAGCGTCAGTCTACTGGTGTAAGATTCAATATCGATAGGGAGAGTAAGAGTAACTGAGATTTATTTTCTGATAACTTAATGTTAACACGTGAAATCACAAACAGTCGAGTAACATACCCGGTCTAAGGCAATACACATACAGACAGTGTTACGTATATAAACATGTATACGGTCTAGCGGTTTATCAGTCAAGAGTTTATCAGTCTGTTGGCAGTAATACACAAGTCTCGTACAGTTTCGTATATAGTCCCGTACGTTGTCACTGTGCCAGACGACAGCCGGCCATATCTGTCAATTGATCATCATGGAGAATAATAAAACCATCAAAAACTTATCGCGAGTTCATCATAGACAAAAAACGCGTAAATTCAACGTCATGTTCAGCAATGAAATGTGGACATGAAATTGTAAGATAAACATGATGGATAAGGTTTTTTGATTTTGAATTTTTTTTTTATCGGAAAAATATTTATATCAAAGCAGAGATGACACATTCTAAATAAAACAAACGAGCGTTATCGGCAGTGTAAAACTGCTACTGGAGGCGCCAAATCTTAGAGCGGTGTACCGACAGCCATTACTGGTACTCCCAGTAGTACCAGTCAGTGTGAGATAGAGATAGGTACGTCAGCACCGCGTGTAAAAAGGTCAGAAAACATACATAAGTCAGATGTGATGTAATTAAATACACACTTTTTTGAGTTATCGCCTCGTTAGTTCACATATTTTGATACAGGGGGCGTTAAAACCGGCCGCCATTACGACCGTGATTGACAACAATAAACAAATTGGAGGAGCAAATTGCTCAATTTTCTGCAGCGAATATGTAATTTTCATTATATGGAACTATTAACGAATTCGGCATAACAACACCGTAGGAACTACAATGTCTCATTCTAAACATTGGAAATATGTTGGCATTCGTCCTAATTCTATCGAACCGGCTGAATAGAAGGATGATATGCGAGCATGGCCGACTGTCTTTTACGGTAACATTTACAATTACTTGGTACACAGTCGGGCGCTAGATGGCGGTGATATGGAAAACTTTAAATCTTTGGACAGGTTAACTACAAATAAATATATCAAGGCTGTTTTATATGAGTCATTGGCTGTTTTTGTTTCCTTTGAAACATTGACTAAGGTGTGTAGTGGTGAGTTTTGGAAATCCTGTCATTTTAACGACCTATTGAGAATGCTTTACATAACGCATCTTATTACATCATCGAGTTGAGAAATTGTAAATGTGGTTATAGAACTTAACTAACGGGTGCCACAAATAATAAAAGATTATAAAAATCCTGGCGCTTGGCTTTGTTTCCGTTTTTACATGTAAAGGTCTCGACCAAGGAACTTAAATGTATAGCGTTGACTGATTGTATTTTTTTTCCTTATTGACTAAGGTTCGAACAGGTAACATTTGGGGAACTTGTCAAATTGTAACCACTAAGAGAGACGGCTGTGTATAACGCATCATATTTAAAAGGCAACGAGTTGCGCTATTTGTCTTGGTAACTCCTGCGTCTCTGCTGCTAACTGCGGCAATGTGTTCCTAGTCTTGTACTTGACACCATTGGATATTTTAATGGCTTAACTTTCTGTGATTTGTGTTACCCTAGCGTTTCCAGATACAGCTTTTATGTTACAAGCTGCTTTATCACTATTTCTGTAAAAAAACTCCAGCTGTCGTCCGTTTCCCAACTTTTAATTATAATATTTTCCTTGTATGTTGACGGTTTAATCTTCATTTTGTTTTCATTTTCTATCGTTTAGTTGTGTTGCACAATGTTTTGTATAATGTCGACAAGACTATTTCATCTCTACGACTTCTGGATTAAATAGTATTAAACAACGTAATCACAGATGCTTACAACTATCGTAGTGTAGCGACATTTGTCCAATTATCAAGTCGCTACCCAATTAATACCGCGCTGATTGTACCTAATCCCCTCCTCGGGAATCTCGTGACCTACACATGTATAAGTGAGCAGACCCGTGTCGCTGATTTTCCAGGTCAAAGTAGGATTATGTTAGCTTTAAATGACTCTCGTTTCCCCCGCATATTTAAACACAGTTCAGACGAATACCTGATATCGACATGTAAATTGTCAATCAGTGTGAATTTACACTCATTTCTGAGGCTGATGACACACGGCCGTTGAGTGTCTTTAAAACACGATCAGTTACATAGTGGAAGTGTTGCGGTAACACCTTGTCATAGATTTTCCGGATTTTTAATTTGTCCATCTTGACCCAGATTCACCGCTACTATCATGCACGTGTTGTTATTCGACATTTGTGTGGTAATGTCTTTAACCATTCACAAATCGCCACGTCATCCCATCTATTGACTCGACACCGGACGACGGATTGCCCTGATTAACGAATAGATGAATTTCGAAGCGGGACGCTTGGTACATGTAGGGTTGAACATTTAGTTTGTCTAGTAGTAGAACCGGGTAGGGCGATATCAGCGGATAAGCGCTCCTATCGATAGGCTATTAAAAGGGTGGAATAAACCGACCGTTGAATTATAACTTATAACATTTATAAAGTTGTTTGAGTGATATTGTAGTTTCACGTAACTCTGTCCCTACAAAAAATTCTAGTTTACACTATCCATATTGTCAATTAAATATTTCCATTTTCCTTCTGACTTATTTTTTTTTACATTGCGACATGTGTCGATTCCGAGATTTGTCCTCGTGTTTTATATGGTTTCAATGTCAAATTGCAGCTAAAGTATACCTATTTAAACTCATGTCTTTAAGTTATACATGTAGTTATGAAGTGAAATGGGAAGAACGTTAGTATGTTACTAGTCTAACTACAGACCTGGATTGAAAGCGGAAAATAAATTGAATTATGAAAATGATTTTATGCATAAAGTTAAGTTTTAATTTCAATTGGTCATACTTTCTCGGTTTTCTTTTTGGAACTTCTTCGCTGGGTAACAATTTTATTCAGAGATTTTCAGAGATTTTTATTATCACTCAGGCACACTATTGTGCGCAACAAGAGGTCATCATAAAGTACAATATAACAATGATATGGTTGACCGTAAAGCACTTATCTTACTATGCTAGCGTACAATAATATAGTGGAAACTACTACACTCCTCATACAATGATAAACACAATATTACACTGTACTATCATACCTTATTATAATAGACAGTATAACGCACTGATCATACAATGACACTCATCATACACTGTGATATACATTATTACACTCATTTTACAATACTATTACGATGGTATAATACATAGCATTACATTCACACATACCGTGCGTTCACACTATGGTATAGCAGGCACTGTTGCATCCATCTTACAGTACAATCCTACAATAATATTATTACAGTATTACACATATATTACTCGCACTCCATGATACATATATTATAGATAGTATACCACACCATACAGTGCAATCATACCATGGCATAATAGTGACTATACTACTCATCATACCATATAATATTACAAAGGTATAATAGACAGTGTTACAATCCCATCATACAATACTGTAATAGACAGATAACAAACAAACCATGATAAGCAAGCTGTAACCACACTCATTATGCAATACAATTATGTTAGGTTTAGCAAATGATCAGTAATATCTATATGTATACAAAAGTTTACAGTTTGATGTGTGAAATTCACATATTATTTTTTAATTGTCTTTCTAGTAATTGTATGAACAGCGATAGATTTGATAATATTCTAACATTACATATTGATATTAATCCTTTCATTTTATGAACAGATGGATTAGAGGTGTAATAAATAGGTATATATTTTCTGCGGATTTGACTTACATAAGCATTTGAACATATAAACAAATAATGATACTCGCTTCCAACTCCAGTAAAACAAAGCGGACAGATTCTGCCTTCACGTGGTGTTCTAGTCCATCGCCCAGTCTCTATAGGCAGAGATATATTACTGGTTCTGAACTTACAGATAGTTATTCTATCTTTTTGTTTGAGCATAGTTAAGTATTTTTCAAACTGAAATTGATGTTTAAATATTGCATATGTTTGACCCCGGGAAGAATTTTCAATATCAGTATACCATTGTTGTATAAATTGGTCATACAGAATAGTTTTAAAACTAACCCTAAGGTAATTTTTATTCATAGTGCAAGTTTTTTGTTGTAACCATACGTAACTTAGTCCCGTGCAATTGAATAGATTCTTGATATATGAAATCCATTTAAAATCAGCGAAATCATTTTCATGTAAATTCAGCATAAGCTTGTACATTATACTAGACAATTTATTTTCACCTGTAATTAGTTTATACCAAAACATTATCATTCTAGATTTAATTTCAATATTCAGAGGGTACCTACCCGTTTCACCATATACCATTATATTTGCTGTGGAGCTACGTATGTTTAAAATTCTTTTACAAAACTGTACATGTAATTTCTCAATCATATTGGTATTTTCAAACCCCCAAATTTCTGAGGAGTACAAGAGGATTGGGGATATTAATACATCAAACAATTTTAATTGTAGGTCAATTGGTAAAATAATATTTCTTATTTTTTTATATAATGCATACATTGCTTTTTGAGCCTGTTCAACAAGTTTTTTTCTTGCTTTACAGAAACTGCCATTATAATGAAACAGCAGTCCTAGAAACGAGTAACAGTCATGTGTTTGCAACTCTTCACCAAAAAGAGTAAAACGAATATTTTGTGCATTACTTTTTCTTTTTTCAAAGATAACAACTTTAGTTTTATTGAGATTAACTTTAAGTTTCCAAATAGTACAGTAAGTTTCAAATTCACGGAAAGCATTCTGTAGACCTTTAGCTGTTTCAGACATAACAACTGTGTCATCTGCATATAGCAGAATAAATAATTTAACAAATATACCCATGCGATCTTGAAATAAATTATCAATATAATGGAGTTGGTCAACATTATTTTGCATTAAAAATTCTTCTAAATCATTTAAATATATTGAGAACAAAAATGGGGAGAGATTTTCACCTTGTTTTACCCCGACGTGACATGTGAAAAAATCAGTCATACCATTGCTAGTTTTTACGCAAGATTTAGTGTTTGCATACAGATTAATTATAGCATTAAATATCTTTCCTGTGATATTATTTTTTAATAATTTCTTCCATAAATCTACTCTCCAAATTATGCGACATCGTTTTGTTATTACATCTACCCTCTTTCTTACAAACACCGTTAATGTTAAAATTCCTGACGAACCTCTATCACAAGGAAAAGAAATCTGTTGAGTTTTTACTCTTTGTGATTTTAACGTCACAACATAGGGAAACCAACTTCTCGTGATATAAGCGTTATACATGTATTTTAATGTTGTTTGTGTTTTGATTGTCTGACGTTTACGCCTTTACACATTACATGAAGACATTGTTATTTTATAACAGTAACGCAGACATGTTACATTGCCATCCGGGTCATCAAAAATAACGAGGCAATCACCACAGACAAGGACGTGTCTACAGAGTATTACTTTGTTACAAAGTGGGATGTTAACCATGAGTCTGAATGTGGTCAGGGCGAGAGATTCCTGATTTCAGATCAGTGCTGGTCAGCAGACAAATGCAGAGAAGATCACACGTGGGTAGTAGGGATACATGGGAAGAAAGTAGAGGTAAAACTGCATCTTCCAAATCTGCTAAGACTAATTGGTTGATCAGACCAAACAATAATATACAGCAGGCTAACTACCATCGAATGTCGTCATACGATTATAGCAGGCTAATTATTGTAGAATGTCGTCATACCATCATACAATGGGACACAGAAGGTTTATTAATGTCGAATGTCGTCATACAATCATACAATGGGATACAGATGGTTTATTAATGTCGAATCTCGTCCTAAGATCCTACAATGGGATACAGAAGGTTAATTCATACGATCATACAACGGGACACAGAAGGTTTATCATGTCGAATGCCGTCATACCATCATACAATGGGACGCAGAAGGTTTATTAATGTCGAATGCCGTCATACGATCATACAACGGGACACAGAAGGTTTATTAATGGCGCATGTCGTCATACGATCAAACAATGGGATACAGAAGGTTAATTAATGTCTAATGTCGTCATACCATCAAACAATGGGATACAGAAGGTTAATTAACGTCGAATGTCGTCATACCGTCATACAATGGGATACAGAAGGTTTATCAATGTACCATCGAATGTCGTCATACGTTCATACAATGGGACACAGTAGGTTAATTAATGTCGAATGTCGGCATACCATCATACAATGAGATACAGAAGGTTAATTAACGTCGAATGTCGTCATACGAGCATACAATGGGACACAGAAGGTTTATTAATGGCGCATGTCGTCATACGATCAAACAATGGGATACAGAAGGTTTATCAATGCCGAATGTCGTCATACGATTATAGCAGACTAATTATTGTAGAATGTCGTCATACCATCATACAATGGGGCACAGAAGGTTTAGTAATGTCTAATGTCGTCATACGAGCATACAATGAGATACAGAAGGTTAATTCATACGATCATACAACGGGACACAGAAGGTTTATCATGTCGAATGCCGTCATACGATCATACAACGGGACACAGAAGGTTTATTAATGGCGCATGTCGTCATACGATCATACAGTGGGACACAGAAGGTTTGTCATTGTTGAATGTCGTCATATGATCATACAATGAGATACAGAAGGTTAATCATTGTCGAATGTCGTCCTACAATCATACAATGGGGTACAGAAGGGTTATTAATGTCGAATGTCGGCATACCATCATACAATGGGACACGGAGGTTTGTCATTGTCGAATATCGTCATACGATCATACAACGGGACACAGAAGGTTTATCAATGTACCATCGAATGTCGTCATACGTTCATACAATGGGACACAGTAGGTTAATTAATGTCGAAGGTCGTCATACGATCATAAAATGGGATACAGAAGGTTTATTATTGTCGAATGTCGTCATACCATCATGCAATGGGACACAGAAGGTTAATTAAAGTCGAATGTCGTCATACCATCAAACAATGGGATACAGAAGGTTTAGTAATGTCGAATGCCGTCATACCATCATACACTGGGACACAGAAGGTTAATTAAAGTCGAATGTCGTCATACCATCATGCAATGGGACACAGAAGGTTAATTAATGTCTAATGTCGTCATACGATCAAACAATGGGATACAGAAGGTTAATTCATACGATCATACAACGGGACACAGAAGGTTTAGTAATGTCGAGTGTCGTCATACGATCATAAAATGGGATACAGAAGGTTTATTATTGTCGAATGTCGTCACACGATCATACAATGGGACACGGAGGTTTGTCATTGGCGAATGTCGTCATACGAGTATAGCAGGCTAATTATTGTAGAATGTCGTCATACCATCATACAATGGGAGACAGATGGATTATTAATGTCGAATGCCGTCATACGATCATACACTGGGACACAGAAGGTTAATTAATGTCGAATGTCGTCATACGATCATACAATGGGATACAGAAGGTTAATTAATGTCGAATGTCGTCATACCATCATACAATGGGACACAGAAGGTTAATTAATGTCGAATGTCGTCATACCATCATACAATGGGATACAGAAGGTTTATTAATGTCAAATGTCGTCATACGATCATACAATTGGATACAGAAGGTTTATCAATGTCGAATGTCGTCATACGATCATACAATGGGACACAGAAGGTTAATTAATGTCGAATGTCGTCATACCATCATACAATGGGATACAGAAGGTTTATCATTGTCGCATGTCGTCATACGATCATACAATGGGATACAGAAGGTTTATCATTGTTGAATGTCGTCATACCATCATACAATGAGATACAGAAGGTTAATAATGTCAAATGTCGTCATACCATCATACAATGGGATACAGAAGGTTTATCATTGTCGCATGTCGTCATACGATCATACAATGGGATACAGAAGGTTTATCATTGTCGAATGTCGTCATACCATCATACAATGGGATACAGAAGGTTTATCATTGTCGAATGTCGTCATACAATCATACAATGGGATACAGAAGGTTTATCATTGTCGAATGTCGTCATACAATCATACAGTGGGATTCAGCAGGCTAGTTATCGTAGAATGTTGTAATAGGACTAGAAAGTGTAATAGAGCAGGCTACCTCTCCAATGTCGTCATAAGACTACACTTCGGGTTACAACAAGCTCACTCCTGTTAAATGTCGTAATAAGTTTCATACAGTCAGATGCAATAGGCGATCTCTTGTCTTATGTGGCCAAATAATTCATAAAGTGTTAAACAGCAGGCTAACTACTGTCAAATTACGTTGTACTTCATTTCAGTATAAGTAGTTAGGTTGGGGATTTCATATGTTAAGTATTACAACGAATAGCAGCAAAAGTAAGTGTTGCTTACAGCCTTAGTACGGAAGGACTTCCAATTCTAAGTACGGAAGGACTTCCAAGCCTAAGTACGGAAGGACTTCCAAGCCTAAGTACGGAAGGACTTCAATTTCGGAAAACCTCGTCTTTCTTCCTTATTACTGACGTTAATGATGTCGTTCGTTTTGTTGTATCTTCTGTATGCGTACTATGTCTTCCTTTCCGGATCCTGAAGTTTGGTGTTGATTGGAGAGCAACTGCCGGTAAATAACTACTGTCAAACAGCAATGGACGAAAATACATCAGTCTGCCGATAAAAAAAAGACTACCATTAATTCTGATTAGAAAGCAAGCTATGTTGAAAATGAGCGACATTCTTGCCATGTACAAACATTGGCGTGTTGAAGTGGTTGTTTGTAGATACTTTCGGAACCATTTTCGTGTCGAGGACCAGGCCGTATAGATGGGAAAGTAAACACATTATATGACGAAATTATTAACATGAAACACCGAACCGATTACTAACATCCGAGCCAGACTTTAGCTTTATTTTACCCATAGGAAATAATAATTCTAATCTTTTGATACTTTAGTTTAAAATCACCAGCCCATTAAATTCCGGAATATTTTGTACGGAGTCGTGTCCCCTAGGATGAATTTAAACGGACCAAGCACACAGTCTAATGGATTAGGTATCACGTATTATCCAAGTCGTCATTAATCACACGTGACTGACTACGGGAGGCCATCGAGGGGGGTAATTACGTAATAATCATTATCCGATTATTATCGGGAAATTTCTTATGAAATTTAACAGAAATGGGTAAATCGTGCAACGCGTATCATATTTATTGAGAAAAAATAAATCCGTTACTTATATAGAATCAATAAATAGGTGGCGATATGATTTCACATCTTTATTTTGGAGCCTCATCCCCTTTTTTATGTTAAAGCATTTTGCACATTTGAAACAAAGCAGTCCAGAAATAAGCGACTGTGAGCATGACAAATGATCACTGACATGGTATTTCAGATAGCAAGAATATCCGAATGAAATAAGACAGACAAGATCAGCGAACCTAGGAGCCAATTTCGGTTACGCCAAATTTAATTTTTGTTCATCTTTTCACAAGTGTCAATTTTCGTTTGATCTGATGTTTTCAATTTTGTCGTTCGCTAGCATATCACATTACAATATAATATAAAACCGAATACTTTCCACGCACGAGGACTTGTTTTATTATTTGACTGTTGTAATATTTATTAGTAGCAGCCCTTGCATCGCATCCACTCTTTTATTGAAGGTGTTACTAAGATTGAGGGGCCGCGGTGGCCAAGTGGTTAAGCCGTCTGACATTCTGCTACCACTAGCCCTCCACCACTGGGTCGCGGTGAACAAGTGGTTAAGCCGTCTGACATTTTGCTACCACTAGCCCTCCACCAATGCGTCGCGGGTTCAAAGCGTTGTGGGGCAGTCGCTATGTACTGGCCATAGGTCGATGGTTTTTCTCCGGGAACTCCGGGAACTTCGGCATTGCTCCACCACCAAATTCTGGCACGTCAAAAAAACTATAGCTGCTTTAAGGACGCAAAACACAAACAAACGAATTTACTGAGATTGTCCGTTTTGTGGCGTACACTATGCTTCTACAGCTTGTGCTGTTGTTCTATCGGTACCTGTCCGTTTTGAGGCGTACACTATGCCTCTACAGCTTGTGCTGTTATTCTATCGGTACCTGTCCGTTTTGTGGCGTACACTATGCCTCTACAGCATGTGCTGTTGTTCTATCGGTACCTATCCGTTGTGTGGCGTATACTTTGCCTCTACAGCATGTGCTGTTATTCTATCGGTACCTGTCCGTTTTGTGGCGTACACTATGCCTCTACAGCATGTGCTGTTGTTCTATCGGTCCCTATCCGTTGTGTGGCGTATACTTTGCCTCTACATCTTGTGCTGTTATTCTATCGGTACCTGTCCGTTTTGTGGCGCACACTATGCCTCTACAGCTTGTGCGGTTGTTTTATCGGTTACGTCCGTTTTGTGGCGTAAGCTATGCCTCTACATCTTGTCCTGTTGTTCTATCGGTAACGTCCGTTTTGTGGCGTACACTATACCTCTACAGCTTGTGCTGTTGTTCTATCGGTAACGGCTGTTTTGTGGCGTACACTATGCCTCTACAGCATGTGCCGTTGTTCTATCGGTACCTATCCGTTGTGTGGCGTATACTTTGCCTCTACAGCTTGTGCTGTTATTCTATCTTGTTCTGTTGTTCTATCGGTACCTGTCCGTTGTGTGGCGTACAATATTCCTCTCCGGTTTGTGCTGGTGTTCTATCGGTACCTGGCCGTTTTGTGGCGTACACTATGCCTCTACAGCATGTGCCGTTGTTCTATCGGTACCTATCCGTTGTGTGGCGTATACTTTGCCTCTACAGCTTGTGCTGTTATTCTATCGGTCCCTGTCCGTTTTGTGGCGTTCATTATGCCTCTACATCTTGTGCTGTTGTTCTATCGGTACCTGTCCGGTTTGTGGCGTACACTATGCCTCTTCAGCTTGCGCTGTTGTTCTGTCGGTAACGTCCGTTTTGTGGCGTACACTATACCTCTACAGCTTGTGCTGTTGTTCGATCGGTACCTGTCCGTTGTGTGGCGTACACTATTCCTCTCCGGCTTGTGCTGTTGTTCTATCGGTAACGGCTGTTTTGTGGCGTACACTATGCCTCTACAGCATGTTCTGTTCTTCTATCGGTACCTATCCGTTGTGTGGCGTATACTTTGCCTCTACAGCTTGTGCTGTTTTTCTATCGGTACCTGTCCGTTTTGTGGCGTACCCTATTCCTCTAAAGCTTGTGCTGTTGTTCTATCGGTACCTGTCCGTTTTGTGGAGTACACTATGTCTCTACATCTTTTGCTGTTGTTCTATCGGTATCTGTCCGTTTTGTGGCGTACACTATGTCTCTACAGCTTGTGCTGTTGTTCTATCGGTAACGGCTGTTTTGTGGCGTACACTATGCCTCTACAGCATGTTCTGTTCTTCTATCGGTACCTATCCGTTGTGTGGCGTATACTTTGCCTCTACAGCTTGTGCTGTTATTCTATCGGTACCTGTCCGTTTTGTGGCGTACTCTATGCCTCTACAGCTTGTGCTGTTGTTATATCGGTACCTGTCCGTTTTGTGGCGTGCACTGTGCCTCTACAGCTTGTGCTGTTGTTCTCTACAGCATGTGCTGTTGTTCTATCGGTCCCTATCCGTTGTGTGGCGTATACTTTGCCTCTACAGCTTGTGCTGTTATTCTATCTTGTGCTGTTGTTCTATCGGTACCTGTCCGGTTTGTGGCGTACACTATGTCTCTACATCTTGTGCTGTTGTTCTATCGGTACCTGTCCGGTTTGTGGCGTACACTATGCCTCTTCAGCTTGCGCTGTTGTTCTGTCGGTAACGTCCGTTTTGTGGCGTACACTATACCTCTACAGCTTGTGCTGTTGTTCGATCGGTACCTGTCCGTTGTGTGGCGTACAATATTCCTCTCCGGTTTGTGCTGTTGTGCTATCGGTAACGTCCGTTTTGTGGCGTTCACTATTCCTCTCCGGTTTGTGCTGTTGTTCTATCGGTGCCTGTCCGTTTTGTGGCGTTCACTATGCCTCTACAGCTTGTGCTGTTATTCTATCGGTACCGCTCTGTTGTGTGGCGTACACTATGCCTCTACAGCTTGTGTGTGCTGTTGTTCTATCGGTACCTGTCCGGTTTGTGGCGTACACTATGCCTCTACAGCTTGTGTGTGCTGTGGTTCTATCGGTACCTGTCCGTTTTGTGGCGTACCCTATTCCTCTAAAGCTTGTGCTGTTGTTCTATCGGTACCTGTACGTTTTGTGGCGTACACTATGCCTCTACAGCATGTTCTGTTCTTCTATCGGTACCTATCCGTTGTGTGGCGTATACTTTGCCTCTACAGCATGTGCTGTTATTCTATCGGTACCTGTCCGTTTTGTGGCGTACCCTATGCCTCTACAGCTTGTGCTGTTGTTTTATCGGTAACGTCCGTTTTGTGGCGTTCACTATGCCTCTACAGCTTGTGCTGTTATTCTATCGGTACCGATCTGTTGTGTGGGGTACACTATGCCTCTACAGCTTGTGCTGTTATTCTATCGGTCCCGATCTGTTGTGTGGCGTACACTATGCCTCTACAGCTTGTGTGTGCTGTGGTTCTATCGGTACCTGTCCGTTTTGTGGCGCACACTATGCCTCTACAGCTTGTGCGGTTGTTTTATCGGTTACGTCCGTTTTGTGGCGTAAGCTATGCCTCTACATCTTGTCCTGTTGTTCTATCGGTAACGTCCGTTTTGTGGCGTACACTATACCTCTACAGCTTTTGCTGTTGTTCTATCGGTACCTGTCCGTTTTGGGGCGTACACTATGTCTCTACATCTTGTGCTGTTGTTCTATCGGTGCCTGTCCGTTTTGTGGCGTTCACTATGCCTCTACAGCTTGTGCTGTTATTCTATCGGTACCTGTCCGTTTTGTGGCGTTCACTATGCTTCTACAGCTTGTGCTGTTGTTCTATCGGTAACGGCTGTTTTGTGGCGTACACTATGCCTCTACAGCTTGTGTGTGCTGTGGTTCTATCGGTACCTGTCCGTTTTGTGGCGCACACTATGCCTCTACAGCTTGTGCGGTTGTTTTATCGGTTACGTCCGTTTTGTGGCGTAAGCTATGCCTCTACATCTTGTGCTGTTGTTCTATCGGTAACGTACGTTTTGTGGCGTACACTATGTCTCTACATCTTTTGCTGTTGTTCTATCGGTATCTGTCCGTTTTGTGGCGTACACTATGCCTCTACAGCTTGTGCTGTTATTCTATCGGTACCGATCTGTTGTGTGGCGTACACTATGCCTCTACAGCTTGTGCTGTTGTTCTATCGGTACCTGTCCGTTTTGTGGCGTACACTATGCCTCTACAGCTTGTGCTGTTGTTCAAAGGCAATGCTAGGTCGCGTCATCAATACCCTTCACTGTTAGATGTTTCGTGTAACTCATGGATATTTGAATGCCATTTTTTTGGTATAAGTGAAGCTCTTGGCTATGACCTCTAACCTTTGAACTCTTGGTGATATCATTTGTACCTTGATCTTTTTATTATTGGTTTTATGAATGAAGAGTACACACTGACATACAAACAAATCAGCGCATAACATGTACGCCGATCAAATTCCAAAATAATCATGGATAATATTACCAGTTTATTCTGGGTGAGGTGGCTGATACATAGAGGAGATATGTGTATGTTTAAGTCATTGCCTAATCGGAAGTCAGGGATTGAATGTGTACTAATAGAGTCGAATTCGGCCCGGACTCCGGAGTAATAAGGGACAATTTACATAGAATTGGATACGAGGGAAATTACAATAAAAACAAGAGCCAGGAAATTGCACAGTGCTGGAGGTAATGAATATTGGGAAAACCTACTCAGTACATAAAAGTTATCTAGATGTGGCGAGCGAGGTGTGTAACTAGGTAATAGGGCGCGTTCTAGTTATATATAAAATTTATCTGAAAATAATAATGTCAGCCAAACATTTATTACCATTTTTTTTCTTGCACATTATTGACACAAATAATAAGGAATAAAACCTCTCTGATATAAAGTGTTTTACATCTATTGTATTCAATAAATAATATTGAGCCAGCATTGTTTTTTTACATTTATCGACGAAAATGACATTGATGTCCATTTAAGTTTACAATGGGCCTACATTTCATGCAAGAAATGATAAATACAATTCCCACGGTAATATTAAATGACCGAGACTATTTTTAACAAATGTATCTACATTTGTCAAGGTTGCTTTCATTGTTATATTGAAAGTGACTTGTTCACACTGCAAAACCTGAAACCGAGAACACGGAGGCCAAGTGTAACATGACAACATGTGTCACGTGGTTACACCGATATGCATGTTTACACTATCTGTTGTTTCGGAGGAAGATATCATCTGTCATACATTAATACTGATGAGGATGAATGTATTATAATTGCAGACTATAAGCCCCTCTCTCTCTCTCTCCTTCTCTTACTTTCAATTTATAAATTAAAGCATTTAAAAATTAAATAGTGTTTATATTATATTAATTAAGTCTGCCATCTTGTCATATTGTAAATGTATGCTTGTAATTTGCTGGGAAATGGCTTTATTTAAGTTTAATAACTTAATGACACAAACACATGACCTTATTATATAGTGTCATGGTGATATTTGATGACATTTGTTCCGACTTTTCTTATGCACTTCTTACAAAATGGAACACTCTTTTTTTACATGGGATCGGTAAATTTTGACACTGAAAGTTCTTAAAATTTCGATACTGTTACAAATAACATCATTTTTTATCTACATATTTTATTTGATGTAATTGTTTTATTTCCTCATTAGTAGCGTTGATCGTTCGCCCGAGTTAGGCAGGCAGTGGGTTTTGTCCCTAAGCCGGGACATACAGAGAGTTTAAAAATGGTAGTTGTTATTCCTGGTTAACGTACATCATTTAGGGGAATGGCAACAAAATGTTCACCCCTTATCAGTATCATGTATAACGTGACCGGCGGAATGCTGTGCTGAGTGCCTTCGGCATTGTATTTCGGTGAGGTAGCACTGTAAAATAGGTAGCAGGTCCTAGCTGATATCGCAAGGAGAAAAATACATCAATATACCTTGCCTCCAACACACATACACACATGCACACATACACAACACACATGGAGGCACGTCCTTCAATTACCTTAGCTGTTGATAGGACGTTTAATAAAATACAACCAACTAATAAGTCATGAACGCTGTGGAATCAGTGTCATTTTGACGCTTCTCCCTCTAACCTCGAATAATGTCGATTATCATAACAAACAAACATTTAGGAGACGTTAGGTTGCTCTAGGAATTCCGGTTGCCAGGCGATATTTACACTTCATTAGGCCTACCGTAAATGTTATGAATTAGTTATGTTTATAAAACTAATTTTAAATGCATATTCATATTGAACGAGATCTTTTAAACATGTGCCGTCATGGACACAAATCGACTGCATCCGTATTTAAAATGACGCCCTGTTTGGCTTCATACAATATGGAGGTTACTAAAACCCACTCGTACTGAAACGGCATTAAACAACCCGGATGTTTCCGTCTTAAACGGAGACGAGTGAAATGTGTGAACTTCCTTAAAGTGCAATAAAGGAACCTAGAGTGCGACAACGTGGTTTATTGATACTATTCAAAGCTTGTTCGGGTCTAAAGACGTTGTTTTGCGCGCGATTCTTGTTTATTGCCAAAGTGTAAAATTGGTTTTTCGAATTGATTAGATTTCAAATCAAATTTTTAAATTAGAAAACAACGAAATCAGAACAAACATGTTATATAGCAATAGAGTGCGAAGGTAAACATCGGACAGCGCCTGTACAACACAACCTATGCGATACGGTGTCTCGGACAATCCAGCATCGTTAATCATCTATGATTTCAAGACGGAACTCAAGAAATTATCTCCCTTACCTATATTCACACGAAGCGAGGTTGTATACGGGGACCGGTCACGAGATGAAATGATTTCCCAAAGACTTCAAAGACACGCGCTTCTCCGGCGTGTGTTGAGAAAGTGATTTTATTTAATTTTCTCCGTCTAAACCGGATAAAATTTCGCCAGAAAGCAATTTACTAGAAGATTAAATCTTTCAAATCGGTAGGAGTAGTATTGATCTGCAAAGAAAACCTTTCAGTTTATAAATAGACGTCGATGAGAAACGAAATGCGGTTGATAACGGGATTATGCTCTAATTACGACACACGTCACCGCTCCGACTCCGACTGGGAACAGTCGCCAATGTTCCAGGAATCTTATAACTGGGATTACCGACTCCCGAAACGGAATGTCCAATGTCGAATCAATCAGTGTAGCCCGGACACAATTGACTGATTTAAAGAGAAATATGACAAACATTGCAACAGCTCCTGTAATGTGTTGTTTACGGAGAGGTGAATGTCCGGCAGGTCAGCAACTTCTATTTTTCGACAGCTGGTCACGGAATCTGAAAGAGAAAATATAACAAACGTGTATCGTAACTAATATCTTACCCATTTTCCCAGTCAACTATGGACCTTCCACAAGTCCCGCTACAAATTCGACATTCGTCAAAACTGTACCTATTATTTCACACTGTCGTGAAAAAAATTCGAATAATTCGTCAACAAAAAGCGCAATCCAAACTTTAAACTACCTGTATTAGGCAAAACATGAACAAAGGAAAGAATTCAACGATATATTTCCAAACGAACCACATAGAGAACTAGACTAGGTTTCCAGGGTGGGTAAGCCTCTTTTGCTTCCAGGTCAAATATTGTCATGTTCCGAAACGAGTATTTCAAAAAAAGAAACAAAAAACTGAACTAATCCCCGGATAACATTCAGTTGAAGGCCCATGTTTACACTATTTTGCATCCACATAATTGAAATAAACTAACATTTAAACTTCTGACCCGAGAACAAACCTGAAGCCTTTGAAGCAATCGTCGAATTCCATTGTCGTGACAAACATGGCGTCCAATGTTTTTGGAACGAGCCCTACCGAGTAGAGGTCTCTTCCGGCAAGGACGCTTGGTTTTCGGATCAAAACTGGTACACCAAATAGAGGATATTTTATATTGTTAAATAGGCCTACCATGTAAATACCATGTCGGGTGCATTCTTAAGACAAAACATATAGATATTGTAATACAGTTATAATTCGTTATAAAATGAACGAGTTTTACACAGGCGTTCGTGAATCAGTTATCTACGTGTAGGTACAGTTATATTCTTTGAACATGAAAGGATATTTGATCAAATAGGGTGGAGGTTATCTGACCCATAGTAAGTTAAGTAGATGAGTTGTTATGTAGATGTGTTGTATGTAGATGTGTTGTTGTATGTAGATGTGTTGTTATGTAGATGTGTGGTACTGTTGATGAGCCACATTCAGATGATTGTTATGCAAATGACCGTCCGCATTTAAGCTACAAAACCTTTTCTCGTTACTGTGTACTAAATTGAGTCGCTATACTGATGTAATGGTGTTTCCTGTTGTCGGTAACTAGGCAAAGAATGGCGTACTCTCCATAGTTCAGGATACATCACTATGGTTTCGACAATTCAACAGTTTTTTTCTATTTGTTTATTTTGGTTTGTGGTGTTTGGGATCCACAGAGCACACTCCAAATTAAACAAATAGAAAAAACACAACGAAGAGCAGCACGCTACGTAAACAACAGATACACAACACCTGCGTAGTAACAGACATGATCCACAAACTACAATGGCCAACACTACAAACACGGGGCTTTCACACAATAAGTTTTTATTTTTACAAAATTGTACACCAAATCGTAGCTATAAACACAACACATATACTCACACCCGTAGACCCTCGAACCAGACATGCACACCCTTACGCATACAAACACATATCTGCTACAAAGGACACCTACAAATATTCATGCTTTCCACAAACAATAACACAATGGAATCTCCTTCCAATAGCAGCAGTACAATGCACAACACTAGAGGACTTCAAGGCACACTTACCCTATGCAGCCCTTGAAGCCCGCATCACACGCTAAAACATACGCCAGCTTTTACCTTTTATCTATACCCTGCACCCCCCCCCCCCCCAAAAAACCCAAACTAATCACTGTAAATAACCCTTTTTCACGCCTCTGTGATAGGATCCCCGAGGCTATAATCGTCAAACATTGATGGAGCCCCTGCACCCAAAAGAAGAAGAAGAATCAGCAAAAAGCTAGTGGGGCACAAAACCCGATTTTATAAAGTTCTGTATGAATATATGTTATCGAAAATTAACAAAGGACTATAACTCTGTTTATAGTGAAGACCAATTTTATTGTTGTACATCGACAACAAGAGAGCACTAGCACACATTTGGTAATTATATGTAACAGATTGTATAAAAAATGAATCCGACAAAATAACGCTAGAACAGATAGATGGACGGACCTTCCAAAAAATAACACATCTTCTGAAAGGTACATATCACTAGCGACGGTTTCAAAAAACAGACTAAATTGGCTACAGGCTTAAAAATGACGTTTTGGCGATAGTTTTTATAATACAGTACGAGTATTCTGTATTATTGTCCAACAGATTTGTAATTTAAACAATCCAAAGAAAACAACGGCGCCGTCGTGTGTCAAACATGTTCACTAGCTAATGAAAACATCAGCTCCAATACAGATGATCAGGGATATGCCCAAATAAGGATTGATTAGTTTCACACGTTATAACCTAAAACGGGGCACGTGGCGCGTGAAAGACACGGTCACCATCATTTATAGGGCATGCTACGAAACACTTGTTCTAGGAATTATCACAACATATACCACACGTGAGCTGAGAAAATTACCGCGTGTTTCTATTTGTCTCAATCAGGTCACTTACGGTCGGCCATGCCCTCTGTACTGTGGTGAATGAAGATTGATTAGCCTAATGAGACCGGAAGTTCGATATCCCGACAGTTACTGTAACATTGAGTGTTTATTCTGTTTGTTCCCCCCTGACTAGAATATACATCTATGTTCAGTTTTTAGATATATTAGATAATATCAGGGGGTTCATTTATCACGGCTGTGTTTTAAGGCTGCAATGTACCGTGGCTTGACCATATTTGCAGTTATATAACAGTGAAAAGTACGCATGTAGCACAAGGCTATTACATTTGTTTAATGGGAATGATGGATGAAATGTATAGCGATACAATTGTTGTCAGTCAAAACAACACATGCGCAGTAGAGTGGTCAGTCTGTCCGTACATGTCCATTTGTGACGAAGAATGTGTACAAATTAAGTAAGAAGTCGAGGTAAACAACATCTGTTTCACCTCAAACATGAAGTAAACTGTTGGGAAGGGGTCACGTCCCCATCTAACGCTGATGGATCGGATTCGGCTGTCACAAAATAAAATATAGTCTCCTTAAAACTGTAATCACGTACAGACGACCATACATCTTTGTCCATATTATTGTCTTGGTAACGTAGTAATCCTAGAATGAAAAGAAAACAAGAGTGGAAAAGTGATTACAAACAAGTCATCTAGATTGCAATTTTGTAAACTTTTGTTGTCATCAATGACTATTAATTCCTATTACTATTTGATTGTCAGTTATATCTGCATCAACATGAGAGCAAGGTAGCAATAATGGTGTTTCAGTAGGAATGGTATTGATAGCTGGAGTTGTTATAATATCTGTGTCTATCTTACTACTCTGGTTAAAACTGTTTTGAAATTTAATAAATATATATATACGGCTTAGCCTACACTGCAGTTTAAAAGCTATGTATAAATAGCCGATGCAACAGGAAGAAAGAGTTTTATCTTATTCCTGTTTTTATATGACAGAATGTCAGAAAGGGTCGCGAGAAGTTTCTATCTTACACCTCATTTTAGGTGCGTGACGTCACAATGGGACATTTTGACGTGACGTCATGGAATCGGGAAGATTTAGAAGCTGCAATGCGGAAACTCCGACACCTTTCTATTAATTTGGATATATTTCTGGACATTTGAGTAAGAAAAAGTTAATCTTCCTTGCCCAGCGGTGAATGATAGGGAAATCCCATCCTCAGAATATTCAATTCGTTCTGGTTTGTTTTTATTTTGTCAAACGTCCTATTAGGAGCTAATGCCGTTTAAGGACGTGCCTCCATGTGTAAAGTGTTTGCTGCTAGTCTCTATCTGATTGCCGCTGTTGACGGGAATAATTGGTTTAGTATTGTTTAACGTCCTATCAACATCAATATCAATAGATATTGTTTTAAATTTTCATGTTTGTGTTTTGCTATAGCTAGTTTATAACACAGATTTTTTTTATTAAATGATTAAATTGAAAAAGTTATTTTACCTATCATTGTCACATCACACAGCTGAAGAGTTTGGTTGATAGCGAGCCCTGATCATCTTCGCTTTAACAGCAGGACATTTTCTGAGTGCAAACTGCTTATTTTGAAAAATCATTAATCTTAAAAAACATTTTCATGATTGATTCAATTTTTTGTTTAAATATTATAACGTATTGTCAACAGTATTTTTGTTTCAAATACACATATTTATTGAAAGTTAAAAAGACGGATCGGTAGAGATCGAGTCACTCACCAGTTCGTGCGCCCGAGCGTTCCTATGGAGAGCCTATATTGTATCATTTATAATTGTGTGAAACTTTCAGTACCTGTTTGTATTGTCACAAAGCATTTATGTGTTCTCAGCTGTGGCTCTATGGGTAATATAAAAACTGACATACAGCGTTAGGTTTCTGTTTTAGACAACAATTTTCTCTGATGGTTCGAGTATCTGAGTTAGCTTTTTACGGTTTTGTTTCTGAGTGAACTGACTTTTAGTGCTGTTTTAGTGAAGGTTCGTGTTTTAGTGAAGGTTCGTGTTTTAGTGAAGGTTCGTGTTTTAGTGAAAGTTCGTGTTTTAGTGAAAGTTCGTGTTTTAGTGAAAGTTCGTGGTTCCAAATGTAATGTACCAAAACTGATTAATCGAGTTATCACAATGTTAATTTTCACATGTCCAAAATTTCAAATACATACAGCGAAGTGCCTCAAGCGTTCATGTTAAGTTTTTTTTTCACACTAAATAGTAGGTTAATTTACTTGTTTTCATGCAGTTTTTTAGCTAATCTACACTGCCTACACAGGTGCTTTAAATACGGTTTCGTTTTTGTGTGTTTTACGTCCTATTAACAGGTTTTAATTTATAAACTTTTATATTTAAGGAAGTGCCGGGATTTAATGGTGGAGGAAAACCGGAGTTCACGGAGAAAACCACCGACTTACGGACAGCACCCATTTTTGGCTTCGAATCCACGACCTAGTGGTGGAGGGCTAGCAGTCGTAGAAGGTCAGACGCCTTGACCGCTCGGTCACCTCGACCTAGTGGTGGAGGGTTAGCAGTTGTAGAAGGTCAAACGCCTTGACCACTCGGTCACCTCGACCTAGTGATGAAGGGCTAGCAGTCGTAGAAGGTCAGACGCCTTGACAGCTCGGTCACATCGACCTAGTAGTGGAGGGCTAGCAGTCGTACATGTAGAAGATCAGACGCCCTGACCACTCGGTCACCTTGACCTAGTGGTGAAGGGCTAGCAGTCGTAGAAGGTTAGACGCCTTGACAGCTCGGTCACCTCGACCTAGAGTTGTAGAAGGTCAAACGCCTTGACCACTCGGTCCCCTCGACCTAGTGATGAAGGGCTAGCAGGCGTAGAAGGTCAGACGCCTTGACAGCTCGGTCCCCTCGACCTAGTAGTGGAGGGCTAGCAGTCGTACATGTAGAAGGTCAGACGCCCTGACCACTCGGTCACCGCGACCTAGTGGTGGAGGGCTAGCAGTAGTAGAAGGTCAGACGCCTTGACAGCTCGGTCACATCGACCTAGTAGTGGAGGGCTAGCAGTCGTAGAAGGTCAGTAGCCTTGACCGCTCGGTCACCTCGACCTAGTAGCGGAGGGCTAGAAGCCGTACATGTAGAAGGTCAGACGCCCTGACCGCTCGGTCACCTCGACCTAGTGGGGGAGGGCTAGCAGTCGTAGAAGGTCAGTAGCCTTGACCGCTCGGTCACCTCGACCTAGAAGCGGAGGGCTAGCAGTCGTACATGTAGAAGATCAGACGCCCTGACCACTCGGTCACCTTGACCTAGTGGTGAAGGGCTAGCAGTCGTAGAAGGTTAGACGCCTTGACAGCTCGGTCACCTCGACCTAGTAGTGGAGGGCTAGCAGTCGTAGAAGGTCATACGCCTTGACCGCTCGGTCACCTCGACCTAGTGGGGGAGGGCTAGCAGTCGTAGAAGGTCAGTAGCCTTGACCGCTCGGTCACCTCGACCTAGTAGTGGAGGGCTAGCAGTCGTTCATGTAGAAGGTCAGACGCCCTGACCACTCGGTCACCGCGACCTAGTGGTGGAGGGCTAGCAGTAGTAGAAGGTCAGACGCCTTGACAGCTCGGTCACATCGACCTAGTAGTGGAGGGCTAGCAGTCGTACATGTAGAAGATCAGACGCCCTGACCACTCGGTCACCTTGACCTAGTGGTGAAGGGCTAGCAGTCGTAGAAGGTTAGACGCCTTGACCGCTCGGTCACCTCGTCTTATATAAACACATGAGTATTGATAGACTCAACAACAACAACAGCAATATACGATACGTAGAAGGTCAGACGCCTTGACCACTCGGCCACCTAGACCTAGTGGTGGAGGGCTAGCAGTCGTAGAAGGTCAGACGCGTTGACCGCTCGGTCACGTCGACCTAGTGGTGGAGGGCTAGCAGTTGTAGAAGGTCAGACGACTTGACCCCTCGGTCACCTCTACCTAGTGGTGGAGGGCTAGCAGTCGTAGAAGGTCAGTAGCCTTGACCGCTCGGTCACCTCGACCTAGTAGTGGAGGGCTAGCAGTCGTTCATGTAGAAGGTCAGACGCCCTGACCACTTGGTCACCTCGACCTAGTGGTGGAGGGCTAGAAGTCGTAGAAGGTCAGACGCCTTGACCCCTCGGTCACCTCGACCTAGTGGTGGAGGGTTAGCAGTCGTAGAAGGTCAGACGCCTTGACCGCTCGGTCACCTCGTCTTATATAAACACATGAGTATTGATAGACTCAACAACAACAACAGCAATATACGATACTGTTTTTAATTTCATTTAAAATGTATCAACAAACAAAACCATAACAAAAGCATGAAGGTTCTTCTTATTATAAAAGATGACATGATATCATTTATTATAAAACAATTGATCGTTTAACCTCAGTAAGTTGATATAAAAGCATGTATTACTTATTCAATTTGAACCACTTCCAATAAAACGACCAATCAACACAACTTAATAACTATTGCTCTATTAAAATGATTTAATCAGTTTCAGCGGCTGCTTATCATATATACAATAAAAGATCAAACGACTCCCTCCTCCATGCCTCAAATTCCATCCAATAGGTTTTGCAATAATTTCGAAATCCCGAGCAGGTGTTTTTTTCTAGTGTACACTTTTGGACAGGAAAGAATATTGTTCTCGAATCCAATCACAAGAATAAGCCCAGAAACCACAAAAAAAAATTAAAAAAATTCCGCATTGTAATATCGGTGTCTTCCGATTTCTTGACGTCACATCATTGTTGTTCCATTGTAACGTCATACACGTGAAGTGAGGTGTTAAAAGGATTTTTTCTTCCATCCCTTTCTTACCGAGGTTAATTTTGACATCAACGTACAGTAACGAAAGAAATAACATTCAATGATGAAATATTAACTATCAATTACAAAAATGTTACAAACCAAGAGAACAAAATTAACATAAATGACCATTGCCCTACAGTAGACGGGAGCGACATTTTACATAGCATGACACCTCCTACATACCCAACCCAAATCACTTAGCACTAATGTAGTATACCTGGCAAGGAGATATACACTACTACCTAGGTGTTACATACCAGACCGAGGCTCGTGTTTCTGTCAGATTTGAATTACTTCTTCTCCCGACCTTTATATTTTTGGAATTGGTAAGCAAAGCAGAACGTAGATGAGGATATATTCAGCTAATAGAGGATGGCATTAACTCGGCTGGTGGTATGGTCAGTAGACAATCCTTTGTCAAGTAGTTCCGAGACAGACTCATAGGTCTTTTTTTAGCATACCTAGATTTTATTTATACGTAAAGCATAGCATGAAGATGAATCCTTGATAGATAGATATATTTTTTATTATTTTTGCCAAAAGCAAAAGAATTAGGCACAAGTTACATAGACATTATAAACGCCGTTTCCTTATAAGATAAATATTTGAATAAGCTAGCTAGGATAGGCTACTCTTAGACGCTTTTCAATACATATGTATTTTATACAATCAACAAAACACATATATCAATCAATAAACATTTGGATGAATGCACCATTATCAGACCCTAATCACTAGTCCTTTCCTATCTGGTTTTGTTTTTGTTTTATTTTGTTTAACGTCCTATTAACAGCGAAGGTCATTTAAGGACGTGTCTCCATTGGTGAAGTGTATTCGTACATGTGTGTATGTGTCACGGTGGCCAAACTTATTAAGAGTTTGCCAGTAATTTAGTATTTAAAAAAATGAATTTTAAATACGATGTAAATTGAGTACATGTTAATACTTGCGCTGTGTATCGTGTGTAATGGTATATATGTCTGTGTAAGGTAATGTGCCTGTGTTATAATTGTGACGTATGAGAGGTGGGTGCAAGTATTGGCTGAGAGTGACACTTTGACCTATGACCCTGTCCATGCACGTGAAAAGCCTCACCCTGGGCTCTACCCAGGTGAGTTAATTCACTCTGTACCAACCCTTGGCTTGGAGAAGACGTATGGGAATTGCCTGTGTGCGTTACCGCCACAGTGCAAGGTAAGTCTTACATTAAAAATAATATAAAACAAACTATTACTTCTATTTAACAAGTTATTAAATAAAGTCCTGTGGTTTTATAATCTATTGCATTTGAATTATATTGCCGTCAACTATCTGAGGCTATAAGTTAAATTAGGGTACAAGTGGTCAGGTATTATAACATCATGTCATAGGGTTAAAATTAGGGTGTAATTATGTTATGTAAGTTTCTGAAATAAAATATAATATTTATTTCCAAGTAATGTCTAAATGTTAAATACTTTATGGTATTAATATATGTGGATATAGTTATACGTTTACACGTATCCGTATATGTACTCTTAAACATTGTATTTTTATTTCAGGGAACTGTCTCCGTTCATGGTGTGAATGTTTAAATAAACTGTCATCTGTGTGTGCATATGTATTTGGGTTATTGTATCTATATAGTCGTACAAGAAGAAACCCACACAAATACTCGTGTGACATATGCTTGCCAGAGACATGGTATGTTGGTGTATTTGCCTCCTTGTGATAGCGCGGATCTGATGACGACTTTATAGTGCCTTTTCGTATCTGCCTATTACTCATACGTGTGTGTGTATACATGGATTTGTATTTTAGAGGTAGTTTTTTCCCACCCTTGTTAATAGATTGTCAGTCTTGTTAAGTTTAAGAGTTCACTAAATGCATGGTAAACACGTGTTTTCCGATTTTCACGAGTATTTCAAATTGTGTGACGCCGTGTCGTGTTAAGTTGAGAGTAGACGACCTGATATATTTCGTCTGATATTGACGAAGAGGCATAGAACATGTTTTGTAGCATCCACTATTTTGCCTAATGAGGTACCTCTGTTGTCTGATAATTTTCACTGATTTGAAGAATGCTTTGTTTAAGTTGGCAACAAACACCAGCGGAATGTGGTATTTATTCATTTTGTCAAACTTCAGATAATCAAATTTGTCTATATTTTAGATGATATATAAAGTGTTTTTTTTTCTGATTTCATGAACAAACTTCCCTGTCTATGTTGACACTCTTCGAAGGTTGGCGTGGTAAATGCAATCCGACTCGGCCTGAGTCATCAACCTTACTACCTGATCTAATGGTGGTTAGGGCTATTGTGGTAATTAAAGGAACATTTTAGATGAATGTTTTTATTGTTTGACCTTTATGATCCACTGATGAGTCCTAAATTGACGAGAAGGCCTTATGGTACGGTGACATGTCTACCTCATTGGCCTTCTTCCTTTATTGAAACATTTTGTATGTTGACAGCTGTTCACTGATAGAGCAACTTAACAACTCCTGTACGAGGCCCAAGGAAACGACATGCACTCACACAGACACATTGCTGCTACCAAAGATACATACAAACACTCAGTGTTGTCCACACACCATCACAAAACGGAACCTCCTATGTGTAGCAGCAATGCCTATATCATTACACACTCCTTGGTGTTCCTGCATCGAAACAAAGTTTTCAATAAATTTTATCTTAACGACAACCCCCCCCCCCCCCCCCCCCCCCCCAAAAACCCCAATCACTATACATATCTATCACGCTGATGTAATACACCAGTCAACTTTGGTTTTACGTCAAAGATGACGACACAGAGGAACCAACAAGAATAAAATATAAAAAACACGAATCTTAAAAACGGTCGTACGATGTACAGTCAAAATAACATTCATCATAAAATAAAATAAAAACGGAAACATATCTAGCTTAGATAGACAATGATAAAAGAAGAACAGGGCGTGGTAAGTCAGAAGAATTATTGACGAGCACTAAGAAAGTAGCCTTATCGTTCTGTAATCGTATTTGTTTGACCAATTAGCCTTATCAAGGGCCCTATGAGAGGAATTTAATCACCTTAACACCATTACAAAGGTCGCCGAGTGGCCATTTCTCCAGCTGGCCATGTGGTTCTACAAATCATAATTGATGACATGTAATTCCCTGACGTACGAGCGGTCAGCGTATCGATTGAGAAGATGTCATATTAACGCCGTACTGGTGCTGACCGTTTGGTTAGTTCCGTTTATTCTTCTGTCAATGGTGATTTCAATTAACAAGAATGACGACTGACCTACCATGTACCCTGATCTAACAGCCGACTAATGTGGGGACAGAATCCGTCAATGATGTGATGTTCCCTGATCTTACAGCCGACTAATGTGGGGATAGAATCCGTCAATGATGTGATGTACCCTGATCTAACAGCCGACTAATGTGGGGACAGAATCTGTCAATGATGTGATGTACCCTGATCTTACAGCCGACAAATGTGGGTACAGAAGCCGTCAATGATGTGGTGTACCCTGATCTAACAGCCGACTAATGTGGGGACAGAATCTGTCAATGATGTGATGTGCCCTGATCTTAAAGCCGACTAATGTGGGGACAGAATCTGTCAATGATGTGATGTGCCCTGATCTTAAAGCCGACTAATGTGGGGACAGAATCTGTCAATGATGTGATGTACCCTGATCTTACAGCCGACAAATGTGGGTACAGAATCCGTCAATGATGTGATGTACCCTGATCTTACAGCCGACAAATGTGGGTACAGAATCCGTCAATGATGTAGTGTACCCTGATCTAACAGCCGACTAATGTGGGGACAGAATCTGTCAATGATGTGCTGTCCCCTGATCTTAAAGCCGACTAATGTGGGGACAGAATCTGTCAATGATGTGATGTACCCTGATCTTACAGCCGGCAAATGTGGGGACAGAATCCGTCAATGATGGGATGTACCCTGATCTAACAGCCGACTAATGTGGGGACAGAATCTGTCAATGATGTGCTGTCCCCTGATCTTAAAGCCGACTAATGTGGGGACAGAATCTGTCAATGATGTGCTATACCCTGATCTTACAGCCGACTAATGTGGGGATAGAATCCGTCAATGATGTGATGTACCCTGATATAACAGCCGACTAATGTGGGGACA
Source organism: Mizuhopecten yessoensis (assembly GCF_002113885.1). Lineage (NCBI taxonomy): Eukaryota > Metazoa > Mollusca > Bivalvia > Pectinida > Pectinidae > Mizuhopecten > Mizuhopecten yessoensis. The sequence continues at coordinate 62,424 of NW_018408740.1, read as the reverse complement.
GAATCTGTCAATGATGTGCTGTCCCCTGATCTTAAAGCCGACTAATGTGGGGACAGAATCTGTCAATGATGTGATGTACCCTGATCTTACAGCCGACAATTGTGGGGACAGAATCCGTCAATGATGTGATATACCCTGATCTTACAGCCGACTTATGTGGGGACAGAATCCGTCAATGATGTGATGTACCCTGATCTTACAGCCGGCAAATGTGGGGACAGAATCCGTCAATGATGTGATGTGCCCTGATCTTACAGCCGACTAATGTGGGGATAGAATCCGTCAATGATGTGATGTACCCTGATATAACAGCCGACTAATGTGGGGACAGAATCTGTCAATGATGTGATGTACCCTGATCTAACAGCCGACTAATGTGGGGACAGAATCTGTCAATGATGTGCTGTACCCTGATCTTAAAGCCGACTAATGTGGGGACAGAATCCGTCAATGATGTGCTGTACCCTGATCTTACAGCCGACTAATGTGGGGATAGAGTCCTTCAATGATGTGATGTGATGTACCCTGATCTTACAGCCGACAAATGTGGGTACAGAATCCGTCAATGATGTAGTGTACCCTGATCTAACAGCCGACTAATGTGGGGACAGAATCTGTCAATGATGTGATGTACCCTGATCTTACAGCCAACAAATGTGGGTACAGAATCCGTCAATGATGTAGTGTACCCTGATCTAACAGCCGACTAATGTGGTGACAGAATCCGCCAATGATGTGATGTACCCTGATCTTACAGCCCCCTAATGTGGGGACAGAATCCGTCAATGATGTTGTGTACCCTGATCTTACAGCCGACTAATGTGGGGATAGAGTCCGTCAATGATGTGATGTACCCTGATATAACAGCCGACTAATGTGGGGACAGAATCCGTCAATGATGTGATGTACCCTGATATAACAGCCGACTAATGTGGGGACAGAATCCGTCAATGATGTGATGTACCCTGATCTAACAGCCGACTAATGTGGGGACAGAATCCGTCAATGATGTGATGTACCCTGATCTTACAGCCGACTAATGTGGGGACAGAATCCGTCAATGATGTGGTGTACCCTGATCTTACAGCCGACTAATGTGGGGACAGAATCCGTCAATGATGTGGTGTACCCTGATCTTACAGCCGACTAATGTGCGGACAGAATCCGTCAATGATGTGCTGTACTCGTTAATTATAGTGCTGTCGTATTCCGTAAACAAAAGATAAATCAATCAATCACTAGACTTACATATTTATAAATAAAAATTTGAAATTAACCAGTACTTCTCTTATCCTTATCTTGTGATTAATTATTTTTCCCTACCAATAACCGGAGTAGTTTAATTGACCACTTCAAAATAAACACTCGTAGGACATATTTACTTGTTCTTTGTATGAGATTACTTCGGAACAGAGATACATGTAATTGTGGTAATTTATTGTCCTTAAGGTAAACTTTAAATACTTAATACTTAAATAATTTTTAATATCAAAGTACAAAATGTATGCCATCAGTTCATACATGATCACATCTATTTAATTGTACAAAAGTATTCTTTATGCATCTAAAAAATTCGCTATTTCAAGGTTGAAAGTGTCATTACAGTAAGAAACATTAAACAGTATGATTTGAATAAATATATCGAGTAATATGTTTTATGAATTTAATATTTATGTCTTTGTTTTATAAGTTGGCAGCATGATCGTATGCTTATCTTCAATAAGATTTATCAGTTTAGAAATATGTGACATCACAGTTTTACTTTCTACACAGACAATGTACGTACTAAACGTGTCGCAACGGTCCAAGACCGACTGGTCCCTTTGTCAAGCTATGATAAAGGGACCAGTCGGACTTTAAACGTTGCGACACTTTTAATACGTACATTGTTTGTGTAGATAGTTAAACTTTCATGTCACTATTTCTCTTATTTTTGAGACTCATTTGATTATGAGGTTTGTTACTCTTTTACTATCACAAAGAGTCAAGCACACCAACATACCTTGTCTCCAGCATACACACAAAGAGTCAAGCACACCAACATACCCTGTCTCCTGCATACACACAAAGAGTCAAGCACACCAACATACCTTGTCTCCAGCATGCACACAAAGAGTCAAGCACACCAACATACCTTGTCTCCTGCATACACACACACAAGCACGCATACACTTCGCACATGGAGGCACGTCCTCAAATGACCTTAGCTGTTAATAGGACGTTAAACCAAACCAAACTGTTACTCCCCCTGTTTTCATCTCAACAGTATTTTAGACAAATTGGGATTACAACCTTTTTGCCCTTACACCTTAATGAGTCCCGGAAGGGTAGAGAGCCGTATACTGGCATGCTGTATCTACTACCAAATTGTATAGGTGCTTTTGGTTTGGTTTAGTTTAGTATTGTTTAACGTCCTATCAACAGCTAGGGTCATTCAAGAACGGCCTCACATGTGTCCAAAATGCTTGCGTGTATTGTGTGTTTTAGGAAGCTGCTATATGTTCGTGTTTGTCTCCTTGTGATAGCGCGGAACTGATGCCGACTTTATAGTGCTACCTCACTGAAACATACTGCCGAAGACATCCAACAGGACACCCTACCCGGTCACATTACACATTATACCGACAACGGGCGAACAAGTCGTCCCACTCCTAAATTGCTGAGCGTTAAGCAGGAGTAGAAACTACCATTTTTACAGATTCCGGTATGTTTTGGCCAGGGGACAGAACCCAAAGCCTTCCTTACAGGGGCGAACGCTCAACCAAAGACCAAAAGTGAGGCATTGTAATGGGAGACATAACAAAGTAGACAGTTGTATAGAAAGAAGAGAAAAGATAGTTAAAATAATTTAGTCGCCTCTTACGATCATGCAATGGTTCAATTCCTACGCCCTTCCTGCAGGACTGTATTCCGTCTTTTCGTCAGAGTTATCTGCTCTTGTGAGCAGGTATTTATTGTTACGTTATTAGTTTGTCAAAAAATGACGACGTTGCTCTCACAAACAATTGACGTAACAATCAATGCCTGCTCACAAGAGCAGATAACTCTGCATTGCGAACAGAGGTGCAATTATAAGAGCGTAGCTCTTTAATGGTAACACATACGTGCGTAAACAGAGTTGCTTCCCCTTTCTACACTTTGCCTTTATTTATTTTCGTCCGGAAGTAGACCTTCAGTGGGGTAAACGGAACTGTTTCCTTGAAGCAAACATCAATGGCATCAAACCTCGTTCAGAGATTATCATACTATGACGTCACAAACACGTCACACTCCATCGGCATTCATCGGTTGTTTCCGGAAGGATGAAAAATAACCGGAAAAACTGATGTCCGTTGCATTTATCTCTTTGTCGGTGCTTCGTGACTTTTTTACATCTCTTCTTGCCACAGGCACAAAAAGTAGAAATGCAGATATTTTATGAAGATCCTTTTTGTCATCAACCAGGCTCTGTTAATTTTTCTACAGGGAGATATCTTCAAAAAGAGCCGGCATTAAACCAATAGGTCAACGTGTACATTCATTTTTTCATCGTCTTAAATTCCATCAGCTTTTGATTTCCATTTGTTGAGAATGTCAACGAATTAATTAACATTTTTGAAAGTCTGGTTATAGTCTTTACATAATTTATGCATCACCACTCATCAAAGAAACAATGGATAATGTATTTATGTTGAAATCAACAATAATTTTTTAAGACAACCACCCCGAAATCAGAGCCCCTTTTTAGCAACGTATTACTTTTTCACACCACATGCCGATTTATAACTAGTTATAGACAGAAACTGTCTAATTTTATTTGGCATATCCTTACCTGTCAAACCTCGATGACAGTAACAAAATGTGTAATTCGATCCGGTGTTTCAGGATGGAACAGGAATTGAGACTGCATATCGATATAACGACAATCTCAATTACATCAAAATATTACAATGGTTTTTTTATTGNTGGAACAGGAATTGAGACTGCATATCGATATAACGACAATCTCAATTACATCAAAATATTACAATGTTTTTTTTATTGTTTTTTTTTTTAACTTACATCTCGATACATTTACTTAGACTTATCGTTAAAAATATAATATGCACTTGTTTTCTAAAGCAACTGCCAAACATTTTTCCCAACTTATCTGGATATTTTTTTGTGAAAGCACGCAGAGGATTTAATTATTAATGAATGCGGAAGCCAGAGTATCCGGAGAAAAACATGCGTGGTTGGGCAGGTGACCGGGATTGAATCCGGTCATATTGGTGAAGACGAGCGCGCTATCCACTGCGCCACCCGACCCATCATATACGTTGCGTACAAGAACAAATATCTACTTTAGCTTCGACAGGAAGTAAACGTCGTCATTACTGCAAAGATTATATTGTTAATACATTTTTTTTAATCATCTATGATACGAAAAGTCTCCAAAAGGGAGACTGGGGCAAGTTCGGCCACCCCTGTTTTTTTTAGCTAGCTTATATTTACAACTTTGAGGCTCTTAGCAGTTTAGTTGGCTGGGCTTTCACACGAAAAAAATTGGCGAGGCAAACTCTAATGTACTGAATTACTAAGCAGGAGAAAATAACTTTGGAGAGGGTATAGCCTATACGGAAAGAAAATCATAATTGTTATGTTGGTCTTAAGTCTCATGTTTTATTGTTATTCCTCGATTAGCCGACTTTCAAAAAAAGTTTATCTTATCTCATTCTGAAAGCACTATATCTAATTCTGAAAGCTACGCTCTTTTTAGGCTTTGCCTTTTCATATTATGTGTAAATCTAATGTTCAACTCTCGTGGTATGCCTTTTGACGACCGTTAATATATAGATACCAAGTAAATATAACACTAGTTACGTATTATCAGTGGAAAGGTGCTAAATACATCGCGACTCGTGCATTAGGACTGTATAGTAAACTACCTACTTGTGGAAAATTACATCTCAGGTTCCTTCATCACATTAATCTGACAATAGTTCTCCTGTTAAAACACCGATGTTACATTGATGTTTTACAACGCTGCTGTTGAAGTTATGAGAGTGCCAAGTAAACAACACTTCGGTATACATTTGCGTCAGTGTCATTCCTTGGGAAGCCATATGGTGGCTTTCTCAAGCCAGTTAACACACCGGTAATGTACGTACCTCAGAACTAACTCGCATTAACATGTATTCAAAACTGTTATGTTTGTTTCAAAGAGCTAGGAATTAGATTATCAACCTATTGCTTTTAACAATTAAAACGTTTAGTGCCACATAATTCTACAAAGACGTTTTAATGTGCTAAAGGAGATCCTACTTGTGTTGAAGACAAATCAGATACGTTTTACACCTGGAGCTACGTTTACGCGTCATAAGCTTAATGTTATTCAAATCAGAATTCCAAATATTACTTGAAATGGTTTTGACAGAAATACGATATTGTTTTTTGATGTTTTCAGTCGAATCCCCATGTATTATTATGTTTCAAGTTTTATTTACTTAAAAAATACGCCTGAATGGACTTTTCTCTCAATACTTCATTTCACTAATGAAGCTTGAGACCTAAATATGAGTACCAGCTCTCGGTACCGACAAAGCTCCTTACTATCCTCATTTAAATGCTCTTGTTTTGTAGAAATGTCCTGTAATAGGAGACCGCGATGAACACGTGGAAAGTAATTTACAGAAAAAAGACTGTTGGGTACAAATGTTTGTTCTCAAGTCTGAAGGATTAGTGTTTCAACTGACACAAACATTATTCTAGAGGTAAACAAGCTGAATGTGAATCTGAATGTTTCTGGCACAATCATTGCGAAAGGACCAAAGTCGTTGAGTCTGAAAAAGGGCTGGGATGAATCAAACAGTATCTGTAGGAGATCAAAATGGTGGAATCTGAAATAGGGGGAATGGTGGTTTTTTATGCAAACAAAGGAAGGACAAAGTAGTTTAATCTGATATAAGGGGGAGTGATGAATATTGACACAAACAAGTTACGAAGGCCAGGATGGATTATTTGAAAAAGGGAAAGTGGTGATTATTTTGTCACAAACATTACAAGAGCACCAAAGTGGTTGATTCTGAAAGAGACGTAGTGGTGAATTTATGCACACAAACATTATCTGCAGGACTAAGTATAAAGGAGAGGCGCAGATTTTGCACATAGCAATTACACGAAAACAGGAAGAGGTCATAATGGTGTATACTTTGAGAGAACCAGTAAAAAATGGAATTACATTGTGTAATTGTAACGTTTCAATGCTAGATGGGGTTACGTGTTCAGGCTAATAAGGCTTTTCAAATGGTATCAATAAAGGCGTACATGTATGCATATTCTAAACATGTCAACGCCACCAGGAAAATTTAGTAATATTGATAAAATTCGTCACCGATATATAACACAAAAGTGCTTCAGTTTACAAATCAATGCTAAATACCTATTTATACTAATGAGGGAAAGATGAGGGTGAACAAATGTACAAAGGGTTTCAACATGTTATAACTTTTACAAATTCTATTAATTTATTGTTGATGTAAAATAGAAGGCACATTTATATTTAATTCAAAAAACTATTAAAACAATTGGAGGTCAAAGGCTCTACGTAAAGCCCACCGGAAGCGACTATATTGCAAAACATACGAACATATAAATAATAAAAAACACGCAATCAGAAAAAAACAATTAATGTAATTTTGTTACATTTTGATTTAATATTGTTCATCCGTTTTCTGAATTATGAGAGACACTTGATTATTATCAAACCGAACGCTATATGTGAACAGATCATGACGTCTATTTGTGTTGGCGCTATCAAATCGGATCCGTCATTTGGTGACACTTTCCAATATTCTTTAAGCAATAAGTTTATGATAGTATTCCAAGGTATTGTACCAGTTATTTTGGCCTTGCACACCAATATACCCTGTTTCTTTACAAGTTTTACAAGTTTATTGTTTTTCCTCAGATACATTAAAATGTACAACATGAGGTATCAGAGTATAACAATACACATGTGATGACAAAATGGATGGCAAGTTCACAAAACAGTAAATCATGATATATATTACAACAGTTTGTTAATTTTCAATTCCATTTAATACGGTCGTGTTACAAAATGACAACACACCACTCATTTTAATTTGAGACGGATTTTTTCTATAATACAGAGGAATATATTTTTCTCTAAGCTCTACAATTATTAAATTTGTACATTCGAATAAATAATGAAATTCGTCGCCTAGCTCATTTTACATAGAGTACATTTTCGGTCTTGTTTTTGAATATTATGCCACCTACCCGTTTCAATGGGAAATTTCATATTAGAACATCTAAATTTGCACAATATTGATCTGTTTTTTCAGAAAGGCGGGTCAAATAAGGCTCAAGTTCATGTCTTTTCTTAAAGTTACCATAGAGTTCACCTCGAAATGAATTTTGTAAATGTTTGCATGCCAACTTTGTAAACATCGATCAATAAAAATGTGTTTGACAGTGTTTTTAATAAACAATTTGAATATGCACACGCACGCACGCATACATTACACACATGGAGGCAAGTCCTTAAATTACTTTAGCTGTTAATAGGACGTTAAACAAAAATTAACCAAACCAAACTATCCTGTTCCCACCTTACGGACTTACGTGTTCCAGTAAACAAAGACCCCCGTTCTTCAAAGGCGTCTATCCCTTGGTCATACCATAACATCGATGTTGTCATAGGTGTGGCCATATCCAAAGAGACATTGCCATCGCTTTAACAAAATTCTGATGTATGATTTCCCAGAGTCGTATGTCAATCGTTGACATTATCATACACCATCAGTTTTTTGATAGTACTATCCATTGGCATATCGATATAGTTCTGATATTACAAAGATATCTGATCTTTGCTGACACAACCCAGAAACGTCTACCCATTGTCTACCAAACAGTATCTGTACATTGCTGTAACTACCCAGAAACGTCTACCCATTGTCTACCAAACAATATCTGATCTTTGCTGACACAGCCCAGAAACGTCTACCCATTATCTACCAAACAGTATCTGTACTTTGCTGTCACTACCCAGAAACGTCTACCCATTGTCTACCAAACAGTATCTGTACTTTGCTGTCACAACCCAGAAACGTCTACCCATTGTCTACCAAACAATATCTGATCTTTGCTGACACAACCCAGAAACGTCTACCCATTGTCTACCAAACAGTATCTGTACTTTGCTGTCACTACCCAGAAACGTCTACCCATTGTCTACCAAACAGTATCTGTACTTTGCTGTCACTACCCAGAAACGTCTACCCATTGTCTACCAAACAGTATCTGTACTTTGCTGTCACTACCCAGAAACGTCTACCCATTGTCTACCAAACAGTATCTGTACTTTGCTGTCACTACCCAGAAACGTCTACCCATTGTCTACCAAACAGTATCTGTACTTTGCTGTCACTACCCAGAAACGTCTACCCATTGTCTACCAAACAGTATCTGTACTTTGCTGTCACTACCCAGAAACGTCTACCCATTGTCTACCAAACAGTATCTGTACTTTGCTGTCACTACCCAGAAACGTCTACCCATTGTCTACCAAACAGTATCTGTACTTTGCTGTCACTACCCAGAAACGTCTACCCATTGTCTACCAAACAGTATCTGTACTTTGCTGTCACTACCCAGAAACGTCTACCCATTGTCTACCAAACAGTATCTGTACTTTGCTGTCACTACCCAGAAACGTCTACCCATTGTCTACCAAACAGTATCTGTACTTTGCTGTCACTACCCAGAAACGTCTACCCATTGTCTACCAAACAGTATCTGTACTTTGCTGTCACTACCCAGAAACGTCTACCCATTGTCTACCAAACAGTATCTGTACTTTGCTGTCACTACCCAGAAACGTCTACCCATTGTCTACCAAACAGTATCTGTACTTTGCTGTCACTACCCAGAAACGTCTACCCATTGTCTACCAAACAGTATCTGTACTTTGCTGTCACTACCCAGAAACGTCTACCCATTGTCTACCAAACAGTATCTGTACTTTGCTGTCACTACCCAGAAACGTCTACCCATTGTCTACCAAACAGTATCTGTACTTTGCTGTCACTACCCAGAAACGTCTACCCATTGTCTACCAAACAGTATCTGTACTTTGCTGTCACTACCCAGAAACGTCTACCCATTGTCTACCAAACAGTATCTGTACTTTGCTGTCACTACCCAGAAACGTCTACCCATTGTCTACCAAACAGTATCTGTACTTTGCTGTCACTACCCAGAAACGTCTACCCATTGTCTACCAAACAGTATCTGTACTTTGCTGTCACTACCCAGAAACGTCTACCCATTGTCTACCAAACAGTATCTGTACTTTGCTGTCACTACCCAGAAACGTCTACCCATTGTCTACCAAACAGTATCTGTACTTTGCTGTCACTACCCAGAAACGTCTACCCATTGTCTACCAAACAGTATCTGTACTTTGCTGTCACTACCCAGAAACGTCTACCCATTGTCTACCAAACAGTATCTGTACTTTGCTGTCACTACCCAGAAACGTCTACCCATTGTCTACCAAACAATATCTGTACTTTGCTGTCACAACCCAGTAACGTCTACCCATTGTCTACCAAACAGTATCTGTACTTTGCTGTCACTACCCAGTAACGTCTACCCATTGTCTACCAAACAGTATCTGTACTTTGCTGTCACTACCCAGAAACGTCTACCCATTGTCTACCAAACAGTATCTGTACTTTGCTGTCACTACCCAGAAACGTCTACCCATTGTCTACCAAACAGTATCTGTACTTTGCTGTCACTACCCAGAAACGTCTACCCATTGTCTACCAAACAGTATCTGTACTTTGCTGTCACTACCCAGAAACGTCTACCCATTGTCTACCAAACAGTATCTGTACTTTGCTGTCACTACCCAGAAACGTCTACCCATTGTCTACCAAACAGTATCTGTACTTTGCTGTCACTACCCAGAAACGTCTACCCATTGTCTACCAAACAGTATCTGTACTTTGCTGTCACTACCCAGAAACGTCTACCCATTGTCTACCAAACAGTATCTGTACTTTGCTGTCACTACCCAGAAACGTCTACCCATTGTCTACCAAACAGTATCTGTACTTTGCTGTCACTACCCAGAAACGTCTACCCATTGTCTACCAAACAGTATCTGTACTTTGCTGTCACTACCCAGAAACGTCTACCCATTGTCTACCAAACAGTATCTGTACTTTGCTGTCACTACCCAGAAACGTCTACCCATTGTCTACCAAACAGTATCTGTACTTTGCTGTCACTACCCAGAAACGTCTACCCATTGTCTACCAAACAGTATCTGTACTTTGCTGTCACTACCCAGAAACGTCTACCCATTGTCTACCAAACAGTATCTGTACTTTGCTGTCACTACCCAGAAACGTCTACCCATTGTCTACCAAACAGTATCTGTACTTTGCTGTCACTACCCAGAAACGTCTACCCATTGTCTACCAAACAGTATCTGTACTTTGCTGTCACTACCCAGAAACGTCTACCCATTGTCTACCAAACAGTATCTGTACTTTGCTGTCACTACCCAGAAACGTCTACCCATTGTCTACCAAACAGTATCTGTACTTTGCTGTCACTACCCAGAAACGTCTACCCATTGTCTACCAAACAGTATCTGTACTTTGCTGTCACTACCCAGAAACGTCTACCCATTGTCTACCAAACAGTATCTGTACTTTGCTGTCACTACCCAGAAACGTCTACCCATTGTCTACCAAACAGTATCTGTACTTTGCTGTCACTACCCAGAAACGTCTACCCATTGTCTACCAAACAGTATCTGTACTTTGCTGTCACTACCCAGAAACGTCTACCCATTGTCTACCAAACAGTATCTGTACTTTGCTGTCACTACCCAGAAACGTCTACCCATTGTCTACCAAACAGTATCTGTACTTTGCTGTCACTACCCAGAAACGTCTACCCATTGTCTACCAAACAATATCTGTACTTTGCTGTCACAACCCAGTAACGTCTACCCATTGTCTACCAAACAGTATCTGTACTTTGCTGTCACTACCCAGTAACGTCTACCCATTGTCTACCAAACAGTATCTGTACTTTGCTGTCACTACCCAGAAACGTCTACCCATTGTCTACCAAACAGTATCTGTACTTTGCTGTCACTACCCAGAAACGTCTACCCATTGTCTACCAAACAATATCTGTACTTTGCTGTCACTACCCAGAATGGTCTACCCATTGTCTACCAAACAATATCTGTACTTTGCTGTCACTACCCAGAAACGTCTACCCATTGTCAACCAAACAGTATCTGTACTTTGCTGTCACTACCCAGTAATGTCTACCCATTGTCTACCAAACAGTATCTGTACTTTGCTGACACAACACAGAAACGTCTACCCATTGTCTACCAAACAGTATCTGTACTTTGCTGACATATCACAGAAACGTCTACCCATTGTCTACCAAACAATATATGTACTTTGCTGTCACTACCCAGTAACGTCTACCCATTGTCTACCAAACAGTATCTGTACTTTGCTGACATAACACAGAAACGTCTACCCATTGTCTACCAAACAGTATCTGTACTTTGCTGACATAACACAGAAACGTCTACCCATTGTCTACCAAACAATGTCTGTACTTTGCTGTCACTACCCAGAAACGTCTACCCATTGTCTACCAAACAGTATCTGTACTTTGCTGACACAACACAGAAACGTCTACCCATTGTCTACCAAAAAGTATCTGTACTTTGCTGACACAACACAGAAACGTCTACACATTGTCTACCAAACAATATCTGTACTTTGCTGTCACTACCCAGAGACGTCTACCCATCGGTAAATCAAACTATATCTGTACTTTGCTGTCACTTCCCATAGACGTCTACCTGTCGGTTTATCAAACAGTAGCTTTGCTGTGAACCCACTATTTATCGACATCTGCCTTTTTGTATATCAAACGACATCACTATTTTGAATCCATTATTCAACGACGTCTTCCATTAACTGTCAATATGAATATGTCCTTCAAATAAGTTTCCGTTGATGTCTATTTAGTAATGTCACTGTCACCTTCTGTCCTTTGCTAGCAATACCCAGAGGTGCCTGTTCGAAGCCCTTGGCGGTGATTTCTGCTTGTTGTGGTAGTAAAATAATTTAACAACTAGAGGGAAGGTTCCGTCAAGCGTAAGCAGAAAAGCCATCGGAAATTGTCGCCTGTTTGAATTTTTAAAACGTTTAATTTAACGGTTACAGATAACACGACCGAATTTGTATCCACAATGTTAATTGTGTTTGATCCGAACCAAACAAGCCATACCCTAATGGTTAAGGGTTCGTGTACTCTATCAGTAATTGCGCAAATTAACAATTATCTTTAAAAATGAGAACCAATTAAATACAACAACAAATACACACCTATTAAAAAAGTGATGGCCGCGGATAAAACGGTTTTATTGAATTATTTTTAAAAGCGTGTGACTTTAGTTATTGACAGTGGTGTATTTTGGTGAAAATAGCACGCGAGGACTTGCTATCGATTTGTTTATAAAATAATAATTTTATTTTGGCTGTTCCCCTCATGCCAAACTTTTAAAGATAATATCACATAACAGAGACAGCACCCAGCAGTGATGACGTCGTAAACACCAACGTTTGGCGCGGTTTTTGTAGTTTTTACTTCGAATTTGTTAAAGTATCTGAGATAATATTACTGCACAAGATGTTTACCAGAACCATAAAACGTCATTCAGCATGTAGCACTCGAAACTCAGTGTTGTGAGTCAGTCCGTCAACATTCGATATCTGTTACGGAGACAATGAAATTCAGAAAAGTCTCCTGAATACCGAATCAACTGTGACATGGTATGACAGTAAATTTGGATTCATGAGTGAATTTAAGATATATGTCAATTATAGGCCTTTGTTGATGTGAATATGTGGTTATATAGACCCGAAAACGTGATATTGTTCTCGACCTTGTCTCGGTCAATACCACATATTCACCGTTCTTATTTCTTCACGTTCAGCATTAGATCGACAACAACTG
>NW_018408740.1:34371-44371 GCF_002113885.1 Mizuhopecten yessoensis | reverse complement strand
TGCTGCCGTGTGTGTGTGCCATGTCGGTGACTACAACCCCTACTAAGGCTGCCGTGTGTGTGGGCCATGTCGGTGACAACAACCCCTACTAATGCTGCCGTGTGTGTAGGCCATGACGGTGACTACAACCCCTACTAATGTTGCCGTGTGTGGGGGCCATATCGGTGACTACAACCCCTACTAATGCTGCCGAGTGTGTGGGCCATGACGGTGACTACAACCCCTAATAATGCTGCCGTGTGTGTGGGCCATGACGGTACTTACAACCCCTACTAATACTGCCGTGTGTGTGGGCCATGACGGTGACTCCAACCCCTACTAATGCTGCCGTGTGTGTGGGTCATGTCGGTGAGTACAACCCCTACTAATGCTGCCGTGTGTGAGGGCCATGTCGGTGACTACAACCCCTACTAATACTTCCGTATATGTGTGGGCCATAACGGTGACTAAAACCCCTACCAATGCTGCCGTGTGGGGGGGCCATGTCGGTGACTACAACCCCTACGAATACTGCCGTGTGTGTGGGCCATGTCGGTGACAACAACCCCTACTAATGCTGCCGTGTGTGTGTGCCATGTCGGTGACTACAACCCCTACTAATACTTCCGTATATGTGTGGGCCATAACGGTGACTAAAACCCCTACCAATGCTGCCGTGTGGGGGGGCCATGTCGGTGACTACAACCCCTACTCATGCTGCCGTGTGTGTGGGCCATGTCGGTGACGACAACCCCTACTAATGCTGCCGTGTGTGTGGGTCATGTCGGTGACTAAAACCCCTACTAATGCTGCCGTGTGTGTGGGTCATGTCGGTGACTACAACCCCTACTCATGCTGCCGTGTGTGTGGGCCAAGTCGGTGACTACAACCCCAACTAATGCTGCCGTGTGTGTGGGGCATGACGGTGACTAAAACCCCTACTAATGCTGCCGTGTGTATGTGGGCCATGTCGGTGACTACAACCCCTAATAATGCTGCCGTTTGTGTGGGCCATGTCGGTGCCTACAACCCCTAATAATGCTGCCCAAAGTAGAAGTATAGGTTAAAGTGAAGTTTATTTGCAGTTCGTTTTCAGTATATCAGCAATTTTAAGGGTATGTTTGACTGTGTTTGTGGGCCATGTCGGTGACTACAACCCCTACGAATACTGCCGTGTGTGTGGGCCATGTCGGTGATTACAACCCCTACTAATGCTGCCGTGTGTGAGGGCCATGAGGGTGACTACAACCCCTACTAATGCTGCCGCGTGTGTGGACCATGTCGGTGACTACAACCCCTACTAATGTTGCCGTGTGTGTGGGCCATGTCGGTGACTACGACCCCTACTAATGCTGCCGTGTGTGTGTGCCATGTCGGTGACTACAACCCCTACTAATTCTGCCGTATGTGTGGGCCAAGTCGGTGACTACAACCCCTACTAATGCGGCCGAGTGTGTGGGCCATGACGGTGACTACAACCCATACTAATGCTGCCGTGTGTGTGGGCCATGACAGTGACTACAGCCCCTACTAATGCTGCCGTGTGTGCGGGCCATGACGGTGACTACAACCCCTACTACTGCTGCCGTGTGTGTGGGCCATGACGGTGACTACATCCCCTACTAATGCTGCCGAGTGTGTGGGCCATGACGGTGACTACAACCCCGACTAATGCTGCCGTGTGTGTGGGCCATGTAGGTGACTACAACCCCTACTAATGCTGCCGTGTGTGTGGGCTAAGTCGGTGACTACAACCCCTACTAATGCTGCCTTCATGTTTTTGTTTACAGCATCTGCTCACCGAAGTCACATATTACAGCGCAATACCTATACACGTATCTAGGTTGGTTATTTCCTAAACATAGAATAACGCATGTTTTACCACAGCAGGGAAACACCAGGATTTTTTGTTTTGGAAAGTGTGTTACATAATGTAAGCAAAACAGGTGTAATGTTATGAAGTCTGTATCACACATTTGAGTACATGTTCATTGTAACCTCCTGGTGGTAAACGATTTGGTATCAGGTATAGCTCTAACAGGTGTACACAATGTGGTAAGGCTGTGTAGGGCAGGGTGACATGACCAACAACACAGGAAAATGACATATGTGTAATGGGAGACATCATTTACATAATAACTTATCGAAAAATCAAAGAATGCAAGAACCTAGGTTGTTCCATATATAATACTGTAGCGGTTCTGACCGGGTCGATAACTGTTAACCTGCTATCGAAGATGGTTAGAATGTCCCTCTCGACTTTGGAACCGTGGATCGTATCTAGAATTTTGGCCTTCTACTTTTTCTTTCCTGTTTCACTAATAAAAATCAAACAAAAGACCATTGTCCATTGACATGGACTTTGTTTAAATTTGAATCGAAACAATGTAACATATTTGGTACAGTTGCCCTTCCGATTTGTCGGTCATACGTAGCTTAACGTTATACAAGGAAACCATTCCTTAAGGATCAATGGAGAATCCCTACTGCATTGAAAGCCAAGATAGTAAGCCATTCTCCAATACTTCCTGGCACGTCAGCGCGGTCTCCCTAAAGCGGCCTGGCCGTAATGGACACAGCTGTCTGACGTAGCCGATTCTAAATTGTCGTATATCCCTGTGCATTACGCGATCTGACTTTATTAGAAGATTTAGTTCATGTTTCAAAAAGACCTAATGACTAATTAGTGTGGTGCGCCGGCTATAGGGTTGTACATGTAATAGCTATAAGTTCTGAGGTAGGATATATTCTATCTCTCAATGGCTATCCTTCTTAAACAGTCAACATCGATTTCGTATTATGATAGCAATTATTTGAGAAGAATTAACGATTTAACGTTTCCTGATAGATGGGTGTTTTGATGACCCAGCCGTCCTCTTGGTCGATATATTCATCCTTGAAGGTAATTTGCTACCTATTAATGGTTAAATATAAACCAGATATTGGTCTAACAGGTGTATGTATACAAGGGGGTCATGCTGTGTTTAGGACAGAGTGACATGACATACGTTACAAGACAATGGACCATATTTGATTGGAAACATCATGATGGTCACATTTTCTTTGGAACACCTTCTTCTTTCTCTTTCAGTTTATCCCGTCAGTTTATGGAACTGGGCATCCTTTTACAATATTTGTATTGCAATTTTCTCGAACAAAAGGGTATTCGTAAATTTAACTCCGTGAAGTGCTCTTTTTCACAAAAAGAACATGATGCACATTGCCCAGGTGAAACTTTATGCAGGAAATGACATGATTGACACGAGGATACCACTTATTCAACCTGGAAACAGTATTTACTTTAGGTTGGCTATCTTTTAAACTGGATATGTCTTGACAGTTCGCGTTTCCTTTTGCTTTGTAATATCATTTAGTACTTTCCTTCACAGCAAAGTTGATGTTAGTGAGTTTACATCAGGAGGCGGAATCGGCTAATGTATAAACATACAAAGGAAAGAGCCAAAGTGACCAGCTTTCAATATTTACAATACATTGTAGATTTGGTTCAACGGTATATTCCGAAAGGAAACTAAATAACTTATTTTTCCAAACTAACATACAAAAAAAAACACGTTTTCATGTAATTGAAATGAGCTCAGCACAGATTCCGGATAAAAACTTCTCTTATTTCATTTTATTGTCTGTTTGCATACGATTCTTTAAAGTACAAACTTACCTGTAATCATTCTTTAAAACACGTCCGTAAGACACACTCACGTGATAGTACCTATACAATATGGTAATAGATACAGTTTGCAAAAAAAACTTTACTTTGCACCATCCATCTGGTTCGTCCTTCTAGTACACATCGTTACGGTGAACTACAACACTTTATTTTTATTTTTTTATTGTTTTTGATATTAGTATCGGAGAGAAACCCATAGAAAGGAACAGCCAGAACTACTGTTACACAAACCTCAAATGTTGGACTTCCGCCGATCAGCTGATTTTGTTGAAACGAAAATATAGGTCTAGAATCTAATAATAACCAACACTTGATATTCTTTTCATTTTTGAAAGTTTATCTTATTTATATTTTGTGCTTTAAACACCGTTTATTATGTATTAAAAAAAGTTTATGTCCGCACTTTTTTCAAATCATTGGTCACCATAGTTACCATCCAGGACAACCGTCGACAGTAGGCATAGAATAGAGCTCATTTGAAGTTAAGTACAGCCGGTGAATCTATTGTTTGCCGAAAAAACTGATAAATGATGATAGGCTGGCGGATGAAGTGCCCTGTATCATTATAAAGTTATCTGAGTTTAATGTGCAAGTCGATGCCACGGGTATTACCCAGCCGGACGTTTGGGTGTTAGAAAGTTCGTAACCACAGGGAATACGTTGCGAGTCGGAAGTCAGTATTTTAAAGACCGGAGTCAGACTATAAATAGCAGCCACTCAGAAAACATGGAGGAAAATTCATTTTTTGGCCACATTCACTTCAGAGAAGGTTTTTATGAAATAATGATTATTTCTATTTTAATATATTTCAAAAATTTTGTTTGGGTGTACATACCAGTGATGTTATTATTTATACCCAATGTCAACTCTGAAAAAAATGTGAAGAGCTGTATAAAAGGAAATTAAAGTACAAGGCGGTACAATTCCGGGCTTTCGATTGACAGGTCTGGTGTGTTTACACCGGAAGTATTAGTAGCAATGTACACACGTGCTCACAAGCAAGCACTGCAATATATATAGGGGTTTACATACCTCTATTTCTGTATAGTGTTGTATACTTCATCCATATCAGAAATAAATCCCAAACGCAAATTATTCTGAATGATACTATTGTTGAACTAAAAAGAGAACAAAATGGCACTATTCCCACATGTGACCCTTCAAAGGTACATTGGGAGGATTAGGAAACCAAAATCTCACAAGTTCCAGTAATATTTAGGCATTAAATCTCGTCTGTGGTATACATATTTAGTCTTGCGTAAGTCAGTAGAAAGAGCCTGGTTTTTTCCTTCCAGTATATCTGGGGTCATTCCATACCTTTCTGTGAAAAAGATTTGTCCAAAATCGTTTATATTTTCTTTTCTAAGAGCAGAATTTCGTTTATGTTGCTCAACATTTTCAGTTTCCGACACAGCTGCTTGTTACTTTCATTTGTTATACACGGACGACACAGACAACATTCACACTCTTCCGCATCAGACACCTGCTCCACAGTAAACTGTTCAACATCAGTTCCATTGTCAACATCTGAAGAAATACTATTTCCTGATGAAGTCTCCACCTTATCCTGAACGGGCACTTCATTATATTCCCAATCATAACGATTGAACAGTTGATATATGGTGTCCTTTTGTTCTTGTGTAACAACAAGAGCAAGGATAGATTTGGGGTCATGTTCTTCCTGCTTATCCATTATGAGTGAGGAGTAATTCATAAATGCGCCAGTTTGGGTTATATGCGCGGGAAACCTGTGAGGAAATGGGGCAATAACCAGGAGCATGTCATAAATGGTTACATTATAATAACTTAGTACACAGTATGAATAAAAACCATTGGTGTTCTTATTAATATATATATATATATTTTACTTTCATTTAAAGATGTTGTTATTTATCAGTAAACAGAATAAAACATTTAACAAACTGTAATCCTTTCAGGTTCCTCTATTCAGATAGTGTCTGCCTATGACCCTATCCAGGTGTTTAGGGGCTATCCGAAGGTACTATCTGAAATTTGTGTACAGACAATTTTAGGTAAAATATCTTAATATAACCACAGCATCAGTAATACAAATCATCCGTTGTAAGATAATCAAATTTTCAACTATTTTTTTATTATACAGGTATGTCACGAAAAAATCATGCACATCAAATCATAATAAAAATTGTGTATTACAATGTATCAGAACCCTGATGACTAACCCCAAATCATAAACACTGGCCAGGACAGAAAAGAAAACAAATACTCTGGGATTGATATTAGTGTGAAAGATAAGAACACGTTATATGCTGACTGGGTTCAAAGCCAGTGAATTAGATTCAGCAAGATAAGAAAATCACATATATTTATCCCCAGAACACTGTCATTCGTTTCATTACCACAGCATCAGTCTCAAGCGAACATACAATAGATCTACACGTGTATAGCATGGCTAGCCCATCAAAACAAAGGAAAAGGACACCAAGTTTTAGAATTGAATTTTCTGGGGATGACGTTATTAAAGCTGCCATTCTAGGGGAAATGCAAAATGTACAGACATTCCTGACAAACAGGCTAAACAAACCAGTTGGAAATGTACGGACATTCCTGACAAACAGGCTAAACAAACCAGTCGGAAATGTGCGGACATTCCCGACAACCAGGCTAAACAAACCAGTCGGAAATGTACGGACATTCCTGACAAACAGGCTAAACAAACCAGTCGGAAATGTACGGACATTCCCGACAAACAGGCTAAACAAACCAGTCGGAAATGTACAGGACTTGGAGACTATTTAGGAGTTTTGAACTACTGGTCAACAGGAGGAGTCTGTGGATCTTAATACAATACCAGCACCTAACACTTACCTAAAAGCTTCAAAGAAGAAAGTTGATCAAAAACTGTTTCTGTGTGCAGAAGAGTCTTTGCAAAACTTGGTTAAAGTCGTGGAACACCATTCAGAACATTGTAAAGAACATCTTCTAATGAAGAAACCTATTCAGAAAGGACATGTTTTAAAGGCTCAATTTCAATGTGACAGCCATAAGTTGGCGTGGTCTTCTTCTCTGTACCTTCCGGATAAGGGTTATTTAGTGAATGACAGAGTATGGTTTTATCTGCAGTGGAAATTTGCCCTCACATTATGCAAAATTTGTTGATGGTGCTGGTATTTGAAAAATAAATAAGCAAAAAAGATCACACATCTTTAAGTGTTACCAAAAACATATTCAGGATGAATACAATGATTCAATATCAACAGCACTCCTGGAGGAAATTGGTCTTTATGAAGATGAAAGGTTAGGGAGTATTGATATGATGACAGATGCATGGCATGGATGGAGGAAGAATGCCAAGGACACAAGTGTTGTTGCTATTGGTGACCGCACACATAAAGTGATAAACTGCCAGCATGTTACCAAAGTAGATAACAACGTTTCCCAGCGACATGAGAAACTGGGAACAGAAAAGATATATAAGTATCTATCTGACAACACAGTCCCTATGGGAGTCCATACTCATGACGGGAACCTATCTATCAATAAGTACATCAGAGAAGAATGTGAATCCGAAAACCAAAATGACACCTGGCATTGTGTGAAATCTCTCAAAAAGGCACTCTAAGGAGCAGCATCAGGTCCAGCTGCTCTTCGGGGGAAAACTTGGTCTTCTCAGCTTTGTGACAAAGTTGAACCTGTTGCCACCCACATGCATTGGGCCGTTAGAAACTGCGGGGGCAATGCTGTAAAACTACGACAATCTTTGGAAAACATCACGGAACATTACAAGAACAATCACAGTGCATGTGACCCAACATCAAGTTGCAAAAAAGATCCAAATAACGATATATCAAGGATAGGAATTACTGATCCAAAATCAGAAAAGTTACTTATTGGCATACTTACCAGATCAACATCAAGCATACAGAGGACTATGGGTTGGGAAGAGACACATTTTATGTAGAAAGCTTCAACAATGTGATAAATGTTTACCAGGACAAGCGAATTGCTTTCTCAGATGACCAATACAAATCAAGAGCCAACTTGGCAGTCTGTCAATGGAATGTAAATGTTGGTCGTGGATATACATCTGTTTGGAATCCTCAAAACCAACATCCACCACGCAGCACCAAAGGACAGAAAAATTACAAAAAATGTACATTCAAGTTCAGGCAAAATATTTGGAATAGATATGCTGACACTCTGTTCAAGAAAGCAAGGAAACGAAAACGAAACGCATAGCTTGTAAGTAATACCCTATCACAGTAGTGTGTATGATGTTTATAACGCATGTTGTATACTAGCCATGTGTTCTAACTTGCTGCTAGCTATTTATAGAGCACTGTCCAGCTATGGGCGGGGTCTAGGCCTAATAGCTTACCACCCGGTAAAAGAATTAGGTCGACCCCGGTCTTTAATATAACACTGTTAATTTTTATTTATTTTAAAATTTGTTACAAAACAAAAAACCATCTGATTTTTGTTATGTTTTCTCGGAGGAGGGGAGATAACTCTTCTCAGAAACGGTACTATGCGTAGTAATATGAAGTGGACATTGTGTGTGAAATCAGCTGACTGGTTGCACGGAAATCGTTGTATTCATAGTGTATTCATAGTCTAATGGCAGTTGTTTTCAGTTGGTAGATTCATGTACAGAACAAATATCAAGAATGTAAATATCGAACAACAAAAAAAAAAGGAAACAAAAATAAATTAAATTTGTTTCAAATCAGCCGCCAATTCACAGAACTAAACCATACGCAAAAGTAGGTAGCAATGACCCTTTAATTACCCTAGCTGTTACTATGATGCTTAATAAAAAAAAAAAAAACATAGTAAAACATTTATACAATGGTTCAGTGAAAGTTCAGTAAAGGAATCTATTACTTTTCAAGTAACCTTTCTTACTCTTATTACTTAAACAGCTACATGTACATGTATACAAGGATATAAAACCATGGCTACATTCCGTTTGAATTGGACACCCGATAATGTATCAGAGGAACTAAACTTCATTCTTGTACAGGATAAAAAGGGCCTATTTTGTATGTTGTCGGGTTTGATTACACAATTATTTTAAATTAAAGCTCGTGTTAGATATATCGGAACATGTCTGTAAAAGAAAACCTAGTAGTGACGCTGATTGATCCTGGTCGCGATAATGTTTGTATGCAATTGTCTACGTTTGTTTGAAACTGTATAGCATTGCTTAATCCATCAATCAGTGTATTTTGTTCAGATTAAAGTCATTTTCATAACAAAGTGATTTATCTAAAGCGTGTCAGGACAAACCCTTAAAAATCCATGGATACAGTCTTTATGCTAGTGTCGCGGCAATGTAGAGAAAAACACTCCTAAATGAATGTACTTCCGGTCATTATTTCTGCATCAAAGGCGGTCCTGATCGAGCCATTTATCACACTTTAGTGATTATAAATATCTGTACGATAAGCTTGTCAAAGTCTCAATAGTAGGATAATTTTGTCCATGGTTCAAAGATAGTGAAACTTAGCAATTGTTTTGAAGTTGCGTAACGCTTGCATTGCTTTGTGAAAGATAAGGCAAATACTTCCTATGTTTGGTACATACACGTGTAGCCTTATCAACAACTCACGTTCACCATATTGTACTCGTGTAACACCGTTATAACCAACACCTGCAACGCAGAATTAACCATCGTCAACGTTCGAAAAGTTTTCTTAAATGCAAATCCTTCTAGGAAATATCGTGTTTTAATCAATATTTAAATGACACGAAAATCGGTTATAGTAATACACACTTACGGTTTAAGTTGCTTTCTCATTCTGCCACAACCAAATTTGTTCTCTTTCGTTCGAGAACCAGGAGCCCTGCTTGACGGTGAAAATCAACCCACAGCTTTTTGTGAACCAGGAACAGACATAGAAAACTGCACACAGCGAAATTAAACCAACGAGATAAGTAGTACCGGCTTCAGGGAACAGAGTGTAAAAGATTGGTATCATCGAAATAAAATTCATGATAATTGTTTTTGGGAACAAAAAATATGCAAAGACACAAAACATTGTATTAAAAAATAATAAAAATGATAATAAAATAGTTCAAATGACAATATTGGACCTTTATTAGTGCATTTTTATGTAGCTCATACTTGGCAAACTATATACAACACTTTCATCGGGATCAGGTCATATTTGACTTATACTTACAATGGAGCGTCAATAATTCCATGAGTTTTAGCTTACCTGGACAATTAGATATATTTACTATGGCCCTAAAATACTATAAGTTTTAGATTACAATCAACATACATTTACAATATAACATACACTACTCTCAGCTTCTGCTTATAATCAACATACATTTACAATAGACATACAG
>NW_018408740.1:33134-33339 GCF_002113885.1 Mizuhopecten yessoensis | reverse complement strand
TCAACATACATTTACAATAGACATACACGACTCTTAGCTTCAGCTAATAATCAATATGCATTTACAATAGAACGTACACGACTCTTAGCGTCAGCTAATAATCAATATGCATTTACAAAAGAACGTATACGACTCTTAGCTTCAGATTATAATCAACATACATTTACAATAGAACGTACACGACTCTTACCTTCAGCTTATAATT
>NW_018408740.1:0-31114 GCF_002113885.1 Mizuhopecten yessoensis | reverse complement strand
TACACGACTCTAAGCTTCAGCTTAAAATCAACATACATTTACAATAGAACATGTAACATTTACAATAGAACGTCCTCAAATGACCTTAGCTACTGATACATATAGGACGTTAAACTGTATCAAACCGCAAATTCTCCCGCATCGCACGATCATAAATCATCGTCACTGACAAACATGGATATTTTTTTAAACAATGATTGCTTTCGTAAACAATGTTTGGTACTTATAGCACTGATTACGTTGTGCTTATTCTCATATTTTCGTCTCGACAAAAAGGCGAAACAACGAAATGGCACAAATAAGCCACTGTTATTTATGTTTATGTGCGTTGTTATGGTAACTGCTGTTTGTTATGGTAACTACTGTTTGTTATGGTAGCTGCTGTTTGTTATGGTAACTGCTGTTTGTTATGGTAGCTGCTGTTTGTTATGGTAACTACTGTTTGTTATGGTAGCTGCTGTTTGTTATGGTAACTGCTGTTTGTTATGGTAACTGCTGTTTGTTATGGTAGCTGCTGTTTGCCTGTTGATGTCGTTAGGTATCATGTAGTTCCAGTTGTGTTACGATGTAATATCGCATTAAAATATTTTGTCGTTATGTGTTTACTGTTAAGTATTGAAATATTCGGTGGCTGATTGGTGCTACATCTATGTATTTCCTTGTTTCGTCTTTTCGTCCTTGATAGATGAGAATTTTCCTTTTTTCCCCCTCTTTTCGCCCCCAGAGAGACGACAGTTAAGAACTGAGTTCTCGTTGTTTCGTAGACAAGAAGTAACATACCTTAGTTCTCCTTGTTTCTCCTTTTCGCACCAAAAATACGAAGTAACGAGAAGTAAGAGCTACTAAATCTCGTCTTTCCTGGCAAAAAACACGAACGACAAAATGACACAAAGCAGCTACAATATTTATATATTATTTATATCTTTTAATCTTACGTTTAATAGTATTTAGTCGCGACCTCAGAAATACTGTGTACATATTCGATAAGACCGGCCCCGTCTCTAGAATATTGAATCATTTAGAAATAAAAAAATGATCACTTGGATGTCTTATTCTAGAGAACCTAAGTTCTCAACTAGAGGGAGATAAGCTAGTAGTAAAATGCAATTGAGAAATTCTTCATAAAAACTTAGGGGCTGGTAGCCAGTCTAATATTCTCTATATGCTGGTCACACCCAAAGATATAGTCAAGACACGAAATCTAACCTGGCCTGGGGATCAATTTAGATTTAAGTCTAAAGCTGTTTAATGATGCTTGGACCTGGTGAGAGAGTCATTTATCTCATGTTTGCAATGCTAGTTTAATAGTTATTCCTGAATACGCATTCATTAGTGGCCGAGGCCTCCGGCCGTGTATAACACAGATACCTGTTTAGGGTGTGTGAGATCTGGGCGCTAGGTGATGGGTCAACGCAGATTAAATTAATTCTCTTGTTCTGTTCATTTATCGTCGTGCTGCAGACCTGAGATAATATATTGACTGACTTGTAAAAATGAAACGATCGATCATAAAAAAGTAACGACATGGGCTTCGTCCTACACTAGAGTAGAGTGATCACAGTTGCCAACTGGTGTTAGATTTATCACTATATTGACATGACGAAAGTCTCAGCATGATTTATCTCAGTCCCTGGCACGCTGTTGAGCCCATGTCCTACATCGCTGGTTGGTCACTTGTCCCAAACACGTCACGTCAAATATCAATACACGTTGTTTGGTCACATGTCCTTACACGTTGTTTGGTCACATGTCCTTACACGTTGCTTGGTCACATGTCATTACATGTTGTTTGGTCACATGTCCTTACATGTTGTTTGGTCACATGTCCTTACATGTTGTTTGGTCACATGTCCTTACATATTGTTTGGTCACATGTCCTTACACGTTGTTTGGTCACATGTCCTTACACGTTGCTTGGTCACATGTCCTTACATGTTGTTGGGTCACATGTCCTTACATGTTGTTTGGTCACATGTCCTTACACGTTGCTTGGTCACATGTCCTTACATGTTGTTGGGTCACATGTCCTTACACGTTGTTTGGTCACATGTCCTTACATGTTGTTTGGTTACATGTCCTTACACGTTGTTTGGGCACATGTCCTTACACGTTGCTTGGTCACATGTCCTTGTTCATGTACGCTGCATGGTTGCATGTCCTACTTCGCTCGTTTGTTACATATGCTTACACGCTGGCTTGCCGATTTTCTTTTTTCACTGTTTAGTCACATATCGTTGTATGCTGGTTTGTCACTTATCCTTGTTCGATGTTTAGTCACATGTCCTTGTTCGTTGCTTAGTCACATGTCCTTGTGCGTTGCATGGTCACATGTCCTTGTACGTTGCTTGGTCACATGTCCTTACACGTTGTTTGGTCACATGCCTTTGTGCGCTGTTTGGTCACATGTCCTTTCTCATGTACGCTGCATGGTTGCATGTCCTACTTCGCTCGTTTGTTACATATGCTTACACGCTGGCTTGCCGATTTTGTTTTTTCGCTGTTTAGTCACATATCGTTGTATGTTGGTTTGTCACTTATCCCTGCACACTTTTTAGTCACATGTCCCTAAAGGCTGTTTTATCACATGTCCTTGTGCGTTGCTTGGTCACATCCTTGTACGTTGATGGGTCACGTGTCCATGTACGCTGTTTAATCACATATCTGTGTGCGTTGCTTGGTCACATGTCCTTGCACGCTGCTTGGTCATATGTCATTGTGCGTTGCTTGGTCAAATATCCTTGCAGCTGCTTGGTCACATGTCCTTGACCGCTGTTTGGTCACATGTCCATGTACGCTGTTTAATCACATATCTATGTGCGTTGCTTGGTCACATGTCCTTGCAAGATGTTTGATCAAATCTCCTTGTGCGTTGCCTGGTCACATGTCCTTGCAAGCTGTTTGGTCACATGTCCTTGCAAGATGTTTGATTACATATCCTTGTGCGATGCTTGGTCACATGTCCTTATACGTTGTTTGGTCACATGTCCTTACACGTTGTTTGGTCACATGTCCTTGCAAGCTGTTTGGTCACATGTCCTTGCAAGATGTTTGGTCACATCTCCTTGTGTGTTGCTTGGACACATGTCCTTACACGTTTTTTGGTCGAATGTCCTTGCACGCTGCTTGGTCACATGTCCTTGAACGTTGTTTGGTCACATGTCCTTGCTAGCTGGTTTGTCACTCGTCCCTGCATGCTGTTTGTTCATAAATGTATGTCCTTCTGCGAGTATTTGTCCCGTGTCCTTACACGCCGGCTTGTCATTTTTCTAGTTACACTGTTTAGTCACTATTTCTCTTGTTTGTCAAATGTCTTTGTTTGCTGGCTAGATACATTTTCTCCTTTGAAAGTAAGCCACATGTCTGATTCCGCCGGTTCCTCATGTGTCCTACCACACCGGTTGTACTTCTGGTAGGAAGCCTACAGTAGAAGGATAAATGCACTGCAAACTTTACAGCCTAAATTGGCGATTGTCGCACCTTGCACAAGAATCCCCGTCAATGTCCGTTGCGGTCAACTTAAGGGGGAGATACAGTGACCATTGGTGAAAACTGGCAATTTTTTCAGTGGTGAAATACAAGGGCAATGAGTACCGTAACGCATTTTGTTTGTGCCCAATGGTTTCATTGATGAACAAACATTTAACAAAATCATATTTTTTTCTCAAAAATTGTTTTATAAGAAGAAAACTAGTGTTTTTGTAATTGTTTATGGTCGCATCGCTGTAGCTTTTATTACACGATATACTATTACTAAATAAAGATTAGTATTTCTCGTACATATAAGGAATGGAAACCTATCGAGATATTTTCGAAATTCTATTCTATATCGACAAAAATCCTTTCTGAACACACGTGGGGGTGACAAATTTCACTAGGTTTTGAGACTTTCGAAAGAAAGCGAAAATGCGTGTCTTCATACCTTGTATACAAAATAATCTGGTCTTGACAATCGGTCACATGGTAAGGTTTGGTTAAATGAATGTCGTTACCAATGACTGCTAATGAAGAAAACATGGATCACATGCAGATTCAGTAGAAAAAACGGGGATTTCACAGACTAAATTCACAATGTTGTTTACATCTCGCCATGATGGACTTTTAACATTCTGTGATATCAATACGCGAATCCGAAAATCTTTGCGAAACATCGATAAAACTGATATCGTTGTCTCAAAATGACAATATTACATGTTATGCAACAACAGATGTATCATAAAAATATGTAATCTTGAACTTAAATGTTCAAAAATCATAAAACTGAAACACATATAGTTCTTCGGAAGCGGAGTATAAACAATAGCACAGGTGTTGTTGGGCACATCCGGTAAGCTAACCAAGGACAGTCCGTTTGCAAGTAAGTATGATTTACACATAAATATTACTATTACGTTCGAGATCCTTAAATATTATGCAATATATGCTGCATTAATTATCACTGAGCTAGTCGATCGCAGATCGTCAGTTTCTTATCGCTCCTATAACACTTTTTATGAAGTGTTTGCCCCGTGTTGAACGTGTCAGATCTGCATTTTCTCACGTGGTTACACGCATTTGTTTGGGGTCCGAAAACTTTCTCGCTGTCTGGACAACAAGTATTTGCAAAATAAAATCATTTTAATTTTTGACACATTTCCTTCCATCTATGTTTGTATCATTATTTGATACATTGCCATTTTAATTAATTTATTCCCGAAAAATAGCATGTGTTATGCATTGTTTACCCCCCTGTCAGTAGCCCCCGAAAATGTAACTCGAGTATAAAAGACCGTGCGTGACTGTATGGAGACTCATACACGTGTAGCACTTCAAATTAGTCTTGGGAAAGAGAAAAAGTCTTTTAAAGTTTAATTTAGCAACTGGAAGGCATTTTGAAGTAATGTACATCACTACATGTGTATGTATATAATTTTGTTTTCAGTTTGTACCCCAAGTGATCTTCTGTGATTACAGAAATTCATGAGTTAAGAAACCTATGAGAACTGGCAACAAAAAAGATTACAAATACTACAGTGTCTAAGGCAACAGGATCAGGTAAACATAAGTGGATTGGTCGAGCGGTTACTAAATAGTATTCATTCGCAAAGTGTTTTATAGACAATTAACTTATTTTGTCATTTAATCTGTTAAATATTATGCATTAACTTTTTGTGAATTGATTCTACATCCAACATATGCCTTCACATAGGACACTCTCATTCAGACAATTGAAACAAGCAAATCACACACTGTTGTTTAGTAAATAAAGTAGCAAGTAAAGTATGCACAAGTGTGATTGGTATGAAATTGAATAACTGACTGAATCATAATATTTCACATTTAAATTTTATATTTTGTTTCAAAAAACATTAAGTTCTTACTCAACAATTTGGCATGTTTTTGAAACTATTTATATTTCTATCCTATAAAGCAGTGGAGAAATTGATGCAATGTAGAATTTTTAAAACTATTTTCAGGTGAAAAAAGTGAACTTCCAGCTCAAAGTGTTCCCACATCAAGAAGGTGTCAAGTTAAAGATGCAACAATGTTAGAACAGGTACACAGTTATAAAAGTTCTGTTTAATGTTTACTGGACTGTTTTAATGACACAGAAATAAACATATTGACCCCATGATTTACATGTGCCATACCCAGAGGTTAGCCCCTGTCTGTACCGGTGCTTTCTGTTCTGGTTCAACCAGTTGAAACAGTTGATGCTGATCAAAGCAAAACCCTGTGGTCAGCTTTGAATTCTAACAATCAATTTTTGCAAAGTTTGCATCTGGCCAGCCACTGTTCATTTCAAAGTAATTGAAGTCTCTATACATGATCTTAAATTTGGGGATATTTAGGTGAATTCATGGAATTAATCTGAATATAGTAATTTCCATGTTGAGAGTAAAATGATTGTGTCATTGTATGAATAAAGATATTGATTGCATATTTCCTACATGTCCAAAATTGTCATTAAATCTGTGAATATCATTGTATTCATATAATTTATCGATATCAACTTAGTACAAGTAAGTGGGTGATTAATGCTATAACTTAAGTATTCTTAGCTATTATATAAAGGTAAAACAGGATTTTATTTTTGTTGATCAGGCAATCCCACCTGTGTATCCAAACCACCCTGCCATTTATCACAGCCTGCTGACCTAACCTACGAGGCATGTATTAACACACCAGAGCATCTTACCCTTTATACCACCCAACCTGTAAGACCTGCCAACAGTCCCGATGCAGCAGACCAGCTGACGTGTGTACGCACAGACAACTGAGCCAACAAGTCTACTTGAGTCACTCTGTCTGCTTCTGAAGCTTGGTAATTTAATAACGGGCTAAAATATGACATTTTTAGCTCACCTCCCCGAAGGGCAAGTGAGCTTATGCCATGGCGCAGCGTCTGTCGTCCGTCCGTCGGTCAACTTTTCCTTTAAAACGCTACTTGTCCTGAACGGCTAAGTAGATTTTGACCAAATTTGGTGAGAAGCATCTTTGGGGGAAGGAGAACACATTTTGTATAAATGGAGGGTGTGGCCCCCCTGGGGGCTGAGGAGCGGGGCCCAATAGTGAGAATATAGCAAATTCTTAAAAATCCTTGTTTTTCTGTAGGAATGAAAGGATTTGTTCCATATTTGAAGCATCCTTGGGTGAAGAGGAACCAATTTTGTATAAACCGTGGGTCTGCCCCCCCCCCCAGGGGCCTTAGGGGCGGGTCAAATAGGGGAAGCATAGAAAATTATTCTTTAAAATCCTTCTTATTCTGTCGGAATGAAAGGATTTGGTCCATATTTGGTGTGGAGTATCCTTGGGTAAAGGGGAACAAATTTTGTATAAACGATGGGTATGGCGCCCCCTGGGATCTGAGGGTGGGCCCAATAGGGGAAATAAAGGTAAAACTTTTAAAATCCTTCTTCGACCATCGGGATTAAGGGATTTTATCCTAATTTGGTCTGGAGGATCCTATGGCCAAGGGGACTCAATTTTGTATAAGCAGTGGTTGTGGTCTCCAAGGGGGCAGAAGGACGGGGCCCAATATGGGAAATAGAGGTAAATCTTTAAAATCCTTCTTTTACCATAGGGATGAACGGATTTCTTCCCAATTTGGTCTGGAGGATCTTGGGCAAAACGGACTCAAGTTTGTATAAACGGAGGGTGTGGCCCCTCTGGGAGCATAGGGGCGGGGCTCAATAGGGGAAATAGAGGATTTTTTCTCTCTCCAACTATACAAGTGAAGGGATTTAAACCAAATGCAGTCTGAAGCATGCTTAGGGGAAAACAACTCAATTTTGTTTAACTTGTAAAAAAGGTGCATGTGAGGCCCAATAGGGGAAATTTAGTAAAACTAGGACATAACATGGAAAATCATTTTCTTGTTGTCTTTCCCACCAAAACAGATTTATATGTAGTTCTTCTTGCAACTTTGTAACTTGTACTCCTTTGATAAACCTGAATGGTACTCAGCATGTTTTAAATTGAAAAATAAATTACCAGGTGAGCTACTAAGGCCCCTAGGCCTCTTGTTTGACATAAAATAATATCATTGTAACATTATGTAAATGATTGTAAAACAATTTGAATGGGAAATGTTATTGTAATTATATCAATGTAGACAATGGATATATTTGAAGTTTGTTGGTGTCAATGCTGCTTCGTTGGGTTGGAAAACACATATATCAAGTTCTGTACTTTAAAATCTCTACCTGTACAGCAGATAATTTTGAACAGGTAACATATGTAAACTCTGACAGTATAAATTATGGCAGCATTATGTATGATGTTCAGAACTAATAGATAG
The DNA here is from genome assembly GCF_002113885.1 of Mizuhopecten yessoensis. Taxonomy (NCBI): domain Eukaryota; kingdom Metazoa; phylum Mollusca; class Bivalvia; order Pectinida; family Pectinidae; genus Mizuhopecten; species Mizuhopecten yessoensis. Next base: position 23,337 of record NW_018408740.1, on the reverse strand, counting down.
ACCAATAGTCACCACTTTGTAATAAAATGTAATTAGGAGCACCTTCATTCTGCAAATTATGTAATGCACATATATGAAAACTATAGAGCTTGTTTAGGAATCAGTACCTACCTCTACCTGATAGTTTAAAGTTGTGATATTTATTTTTATATGTAAGCGTAACCAAGAGCAGCCCAAGATGTTTTGTGTAGAACTGTTTTATTTTTCCTATGTTACAGGAAACAGATACATGACAAACTAGCTGAGCAGTTGGTCCACTAGTTGAGTCAGCCAACCCAAGTCTGCCAGTCCAGTCAGCCAGTCCAAGTCAACCAGTCCAGTCAGTCAGCCAAGTCAACCAGTCCAGTCAGTCAGCCAGACAGCCAAGTCAACCATTACACTCTCCCATCCCAGTCAACTAGTCCAGTTAGCCAGCCCAAGTTACACAGTCCAGACAGCTAGTTCTCCAGTTAACCAGTCCAAGTCAGTCAGTCCAGCTAACCAGCCCAAATTAACCAAACCAGTCAACTGCTCAAGTCAACTATACCAATCAACCAGGCCGGTCAACTACCCAAATCAACTAGACTACTGTCAAGTTCACCCATTCCTGTCTTGATGGTTAGTCATAATTCTCAGCTAAGCATTGTTCTGGGGCCAATATTAGGCCTATTTTAGCTGTAGACAAATCTATTACTTTATATGACACCCTCTTTACTTACTGCACTCACCAGAACAAATATACTGGACAATATGGACTGTCTCTAGTAAATTTAGGCTGAATGGATAACTGCACTTATCAGGATGAAAGATAAACGTTTTGATGTTTTCTAGCTAAGGTGTTGTACTCTGTTAGCTATTTATCAAACTACATTTGAGACAAATGCCACCTGATGTGAAGTTACACAATGCTGATTAAATATGTAAATGAAATAGTTTACTGCACAAACTGTGAGATAATATATGTCAGTCAGAAAATGTTTTAGTAGAATTGCTATATTTTTGTTATTTTATAGATGACAGATACAATACACATTATCCATTGAATCAGTTGGGCACTTGAGCCAATAGCCAACCAACCCAGTCAAATCAGGCAACTAGCTCTACCAACTCATCAAACAGCCAGGCAGCCAACCAAGTAACTTCTTCCTCTAAATACCCTGCAAGCCTTTTTATAAAGATCTGATAACAGTCAGTCAATGATGCAGCTAGTTCAGCCATTGATCTCTTGGAAATCATTTCTTTGGTAAGCATATTCGAATTGTTCCTTGATAAACATATTAGAATTGATCATGACTTACAACTTACAAAACTTTTGTGCATCTGGATCTGGTGTTACATGTATAAGTATCCATGTACCACCCCTATTGTTAAATAGAGAAAATATTTTATGATGAGTATTGGTTTAGGTATTCTACAACAATGTATATCTTTCACTTAATTAATTTGAATGAAATATAGTCAGGCTAATTGAAATCTCAGATCATATCTTCAGCTAATCTTTATAATGAAGCATATTAACGGTATCTAAACTGATGTGTTGTTGATTTATATTTTCAGACAACCAACCATTATGGAAGTCATATACTTGATAAGTTTCCCTACAGCTATATTTTTACTGATGTGACAAATACAACAATCATACTGTGTAGATTCTATCTGGCGTCCTATACAACAGATACATTGAACAGAAAGGCTCCTGTTTGCAGACTATAATACATCAAATTAATTTCATACATGAGGTAAGTTTATCTGCCAGTAAAGATAACTATTTTAAACATTGTTCAGTTAATAATTTTGAATTGGGAAGCACAAACACACCTCGTGAAAATAAAGCCTGCCATGTTTCAACAATCTGGGTGAAAAACTGAGAGAACAGATTTCTGGACAAGATTGAAATGTTGAAGAATAAAAGGGCAATAGTTCTGTGAAATATGACCAAAATCAAATTCCAATTCAGAAAGCACAACTACATGTTGTGGCAACAAATCCAAGCAGGTTTAAAGACTGTTGAGGTGTGTAGAAATCAGGGCGAACATCTTTGAACAGTTTTGAAATTAAGATAAAATAAAGGGTGATCACTCTTTTAAAGATTGTCTGAAACATTTTCCAATTTGGAAGTCGAAACTATGTTTGAAGATAATAAAGCCATCAAAGTTTTAAGAGGATTTAGTAAAAATGAAGGAAATTTTTTATTTTTTTTATTTTCAGTTTTGCAGTTTTGAGCCTCCATACTTTCTGCTTCACTGACTACGTGGACTACTTTCTAGCAAAAAATGGCTGAAAATTTTGCCAACAACCATCAGGAAATTATGCCAGTATTTCATTGTGAAGGGGTTTTGAGTGAATTCCTTTGTAGGTTTTCATAGACTACAGATTGAAGAAATTAAATAACAATTTTGTGGAAATTTAGGACTTAGCTAGGGACGCAACCATCCAATGAATTTAAATGTGTTCTCAGAAAGTTTTGAGTTAACTTTTAAAAATTATTATTGTCTATAAATGACAATTATGTTCTAATGAACATTTTTGGTATTTGATAAGGGTATGCTTGTTGTTGTTAAAGTGAAATATTTCACTGGGTTGTATATGCATGTGGATATGCCATATGACTTGTATCTCCCCCTTAAGCATGAGGTCACTAACGAGTTACATACAATGTATAGAGCGCTAATTACTGACAAATGATTTATATTCTGTTTCTACCATTAATTATTAACTATTATTATTAATTCTTTAAATAAAGATCTACTTTAGGTAATATTAGAAAAGTTTTTTGTACCATGGACATGCTTTTAGATTTTATTTTGTACTTTAAAAGTGGAAACTTGTGTCGAAATGATTGCTTTGGGAATGGTTCTGAAATCTTTATATGTCAAATCATTGCTTTAATTTATAAATAAATATTCACTTTAGGATATGTTGTTCTTATATACCCAACGCGAAACATGCAAACTTTTCCCAACAATAACCCCCCCCCCCTTTTTTCTTTTTTCTTTTTAAATAATTAATTTATTCACTGCGTTTTGTATATGTGTCGTCCTTTAAACGACATTGGCGGAACAGCACTATATCAATACAATTGGCGCCAATAATAAACCGTAGTTATTTGAGCGTTTGACGCAGGGGCATGCACAGCGACAAGACCCTCATTTAACAAGGTTTATCTATGAGGTCATAAGTACACCACATGTTACGTCACGAGAGTTTTTGCTTTTTATATAAATAATGTTAAAAAACTATCAAAAAGGGAAAAATCAATATTTAAAAAAAAATTGTAATAGGTTAAAAGACGACTTCATTTCTTCAACTGCTCGGGTATGTATTATAATAATCCATAAAAGAAACACGATCTTGTCTTGATAAACGAAGCACATGTTTTTCGTCCAATACATTTTAATTGACGGCTGCTGAACATAAGTATTGTTCGGAACAGTGTTTGTTGTTGTAAACGGACCTTTATCACGTGATTTCTAGCTCCGTTGTGGCTAATACAATGCCTGTTATGGTCAGTACGGTATCATAAGTCTTCTACTTGTACTAAAATTGTCTCTGTTTCCCATCAACGTGACACACAACGCGATATAATCTATCTCTAATTGTTTTTATAATGTTTTCCTCAATTAATCAGGTGTTAAGTTCACTTGATGGATCTGTTATAACCTAATGAACAAAACTCAAAATGTCATTTATATTGATATATATCTTCATCATAAGACGGATATTTATCATTATTAGATAATTGAGGACGGATAGAGATGCTGACCCGTTGTCTCCCTGACGTATATTTCCTCGGGGAAACCATTCGTACTGATTTAGGTTCAGATAACAACCTATGTGGCACCTCCTATGCGTTACATGGAATTTAATAGTTTGCTCAGAGACAGCGTGAAGCAGGAACGTCTTAATAACATAGACAAAGTCTGATAAACGAGCAGGCTAGCTTCCCATGGTTAGAGGATTACATATGGCAAAGGCCAAGCACACTGGATCTTCATATCCGTACTATACTCCACAAAACATAAGTGTACTAACCTCCACAAAACATAAGTGTACTAAACTTGACAAAACATAAGTGTACTAAACTCCACAAAACATAGGTGTACTATACTCCACAAAACATAAGTGTACTAAACTCCACAAAACATAAGTGTACTATACTCCACAAAACATAAGTGTAGTAAATTCCACAAAACATAAGTGTACTATACTCAACAAAACATAAGTGTACCATACTCCACAAAATATGAGTGTACTATACTCCACAAAACATAGGTGTACTATACTCCACAAAACATAAGTGTACCATACTCCACAAAACATAAAGGGTACTAAACTCCACAAAACATAAGTGTACTAAACTCTACAAAACATAAGTGTACTAAACCCCATAACACAAGAGTGTTCATATCCGTACTATTCTCCATAAAACATAAGTGTTCTAAACTCAACAAAACATAAGTGTACTAAATTCCACAAAACATAAGTTTACTAAACTCCATAACACAAGAGTGTTCATATCCGTACCATACTCAACAAAACATAAGTGTACTAAACTCCACAAAACATAAGTGTACTAAACTCCACAGAACATAAGTGTACTAAACTCCATTACACAAGAGTGTTCATATCCGTACCATACTCCACAAAACTTAAGTGTACTAAACTTTCCAAAACATAAGTGTACTATACTCCACAAAACATGAGTGTACAAACTCCACAAAACATAAGTGTACTAAACTCCACAAAACATAGGTGTACTATACTACACAAAACATAAGTGTACTAAACTCCACAAAACATAAGTGTACTAAACTCTACCAAACATAAGTGTACTAAAATCTACAAAACATAAGTGTACTAACATTTACAAAACATAAGTGTACTATTCTCCACAAGACATAAGTGTACTAAACTCTACAAAACATAATTGTACTAACATTTACAAAACATAAGTGTACTATTCTCCACAAGACATAAGTGTACTAAACTCTACAAAACATAAGTGTACTAAACCCCATAACACAAGAGTGTTCATATCCGTACTATACTCAACAAAACATAAGTGTACTAAACTCTACAAAACATAATTGTACTAACATTTACAAAACATAAGTGTACTATTCTCCACAAAACATAAGTGTACTAAACTCTACCAAACATAAGTGTACTAAAATCTACAAAACATAAGTGTACTAACATTTACAAAACATAAGTGTACTATACTCCACAAAACATGAGTGTACAAACTCCACAAAACATAAGTGTACTAAACTCTACCAAACATAAGTGTACTAAAATCTACAAAACATAAGTGTACTAACATTTACAAAACATAAGTGTACTATACTCCACAAAACATAAGTGTACTTAACTCTACAAAACATAAGTGTACTTAACTCTACAAAACATAAGTGTACTTATCCGTACTAAACTTCCCGTATCAAGAACATGATCGAAAATACATGTGTGATCCGCAGATAATATGACAAGCATATTAATGCACCGCGATATATCACTAATTTATTAGATTTTCTGCATCGACAAGACTCGTTGTTTTAGGGATTATTTTGCGTTCGTCGACGAATTTGTAATTCTTTGTCTTTGTTAGTATGTAATAATTTGTTACCGACATGGTTACCTATGAGTGATGGGCGCGGAGAACGAACTAAGTACCAATACTAAGGGTTAACCCATGTAACAGATACAAATATTGAAATCAAACTAGCTTTGGCCTTATTGGTAAACAGTGATCATGGGCAGATCAAGAGAGATTGTCTTGGTTTCAAGAATATCTCCCAGTCTGAAAAAAGACATATTTTTTTCCTATTTTCCTTTTAGAATCCCCCTCCAAATATTATTTCCCTATTTTCCTTTTAGAATCCCCCTCCAAATATTATTTCCCTATTTTCCTTTAAGGCTCCCCCTCTTGATATTTTTTCCCCTATTTTCCTTTTAGACTCCCCTTCCAGATATTTAATACCCACCCGGTTGCTCCCTGGATCTGCAATCAGGATTTGTGAGGTTCAAAGTAAAAGATTCATTACTTTGAACGAAGTTATTAACTTACGTAAATCTTTTTTTTGAAGAATATGTTTATAAATTCCTTATTAAAAAAGGATTTCAGAGGAAAACTAGCAATTACATCGATTAGGACGTAAATTCAACCAATTTATTATAAATGCGTCATGAAAGTATTATAATGTTAATTAGTTTGATGTGCATTTTTTAACATATTGAGTTTTATTGACGGGAGCTTTTATTGAGAAGAAGGTCTTTTAAACAAAGGTAGTGTATAACCTTCCTAACAAATGAGTGCAGAGCGGTAAAACTCTTCATTAAGGAGATAGTTAGACACACAACATTGCGTGTACATCAGTATTGTATCTTAGGGAAGAATTGTCGTGTGAGCTTTTTTAATTCTATTACATATATAGAGGATCTGTCTTAAGTTTCCCTTCATATTAGATTTATGATACACGTTTTGAATTTTTCATGTTTGCGAGCAAATATGAAAATCCAGAACGAGTATCATAAATCTAATTTGAAGGGAAACGAATGACAGATTATTTTTATCATATAATACAAAGTAAACTGTATAATTGTGATCTGCAACAAATATTTTGCACTTGGCCGCCTCTGAAGCGATATAAATTGCGTCCGCTTCACACTCACGTGACGTCACATTAATTGATCCTATACGATTGTGACGTCATTTTCGTAGTGATATTACACATGTTACATCAACATAAATTATGTGATAACTTTATGACACTGCATCACACAGTATAGATATGATATAACATTTTATTTAGGGGATAACCCTACTGTATTTTGGCGGCGGTATATCGTTATTACACTGTCGCAAATTGAGTTTTACTGGCGACGCAGAATCTAGTTCGTAAAGGCTAAAACAACAAAAGAAACGTCGATTTTTTAATTTTATTGTTTAGTGTTTCTTCATATTCTGGTCATCTTGGATTGGTGACGTCTGGAAAATTCAAAGTAAGGCGGAATTACATTGACCTTTCAGGGTCACGCTATTGTTCGCGACGTCATAGATTATCAATTCCATGACGTGTCAGGGTCAGTCGGGGTCATTGACGTCATTACCAAACGCAATCCAGGCTTCAGATGCAAATGAGAATTTGCTGACAGTTTATGTGGCTATACTTTTTTCGCGAATTGTTTTGATTGACCAATCGAAAATCTTGTTACATATCACATGAATTATATTGCATCTCTAACTACAACAGGATCATGTTGATCAGTTTGTGACATTGTTGTGAAACCTGACGAAGGATCTGTTTCGCCATACAATACAGAACGTACGTACAAACCAAGCTAACAGCCCATCACACTAGAGTACAGTTACTGTATGTCGTGACTCCAGCTCCCCGGGACAATCAACGTTACGGAGTTCAAATTAAACAGAAATAGAAACGAACTAATTATGCTTCGTTTAAAAGTTTTTCTAAACTAAAGCAGTGAAAATTTAATCAAGTTCATGACTGTAGCAGTGCTTGTTTTGTTTTTATGACAAAATTAAACAATTTTCTGAAATGTTTTACACCATTGTTCGCCTGAATCCGCCAATAATGGACAAACGTAATTTGATGTTTATGACGATATATAATATTATCGTTATAGCAGTAATTTGACAATCAAGTTACAGAGATGTAAAATATGAGTAATTATGCTGTAAAACACGCGATAGTATCACACAACTGATAAAGTTGGGTTCAATTAGCATGTTGGCAAGGGGTTGGTTTATTTAATGGCCCAACACAAACTAGTTGTGGACATGCGATACTTCTGTCTTCTGTGAAATACCAGAGGTTAATGCACTGTAATGGGTACATGCTGATGAGCCGTCAAACGATATAGATATCCCCACTCTCTGTACAAGTCAGTATGCAATAGGAAAATCAGGATTGAGCAATTATTAACAATCGTAAAAACGATGCTTTGAAAATGCATTAAATTTGAGATTTATCATTTAGATATGTATATATTTAGCAATTGTATTTGTTAAATAATTGTATATATTAGTTAAGTAATTGTATATATTTAGTAATTGTATATATTAGGTAATTGTATATATTAATTAAGTAATTGTATATATTAAGTAATTGTATATATTAATTAAGTAATTGTATATATTTAGTAATTGTATATGTATTTATTTGGTTTGGTTTGTTTGTTTTATACGTACTGTGCCAGGTTTTGGTGGTGGAGGAAAGCCGGAGTTCCCGGGGAAAAACCTTCGACCTGCGACCAGTACCTGGCGACTGCCCCACGTGGGTCTCGAACCCCCGACCCAGTGTTGGAGGGACAGTGGTAGCAGAATGTCACACGCCTCAACCACTTAGCCACCGCGACCCAGTGGTGGAGGGATAGTGGTATAGCAGAATGTCAGACGCCTCAACCACTCGGCCACCGCCGCCAATGTACAATAGTGTATATATATTTAGAAATTATATATACTTTTTATATTTAGTGATTGTAAATTGTATATATATAGAGGATATTTAATGGTGTCTTCAGTAATAGCAAATATATTTCACGAGTGTGGCTAATATTTTGATATTTTTTTTACGAGTGCGCAGCGTCAACTAACATAGACATAACGTTACACAGCGTCAAAAAGTAAGGACAATCTAAACAACAGTGTCAAAAAGACAATGCACTACACTGCGTCAACACTGAAAGATAAAGTATAACAATGCGTCATCACACGAGACATAAGGTTTACCCCAGCGTTAACACACAAAGTCACAAATGCATTATAACGTCAAACCACTAGGACAACAGCAGGAATTCAATTCCATATGAAACAACGACCAAGCTGTTTATGTCCGATAGGACAACAGTAAAATAACATGCTGAAAAAATTGGCGGTGCATTTATATGCAAGTATAGACTAATGTACATCAATGGATATGGAATACGGTAACAAATTCCGGATGAATTAACAATAGATGTTATCACTGTTCTTGTTACTATAATTAATATTTATATAATTAGGAAAATACACAACAGAAATGACAACATAACATACAGAGATGATGTATCATTCAATAAGCAGGTGTAGCGAAATCATAGTGTTGCTAGTACATTTGAAACTTCCTTTGCACAAACTCAGATTCTCAGCTTCCGCCCAATGGTTTGTTCTGGTGATAACTGATTCGTGGAGACTTTGAAGAAAGTTATCCTAGTTATGTTTTAACTGGTTTCAGTTACTCTTTGACGGTTTTGTGTTTTGTCTGTTGTTACAAAACAGTTGGTTCGAGCTTACGATGCCTGCTTAAGCACGGGAATAGTTTCATAAACACGGGCATTGGACTTAAATGATGTCGAAGGCTGGCAGACACTGTTAGGCGTGTTCCGAGTCCTCTTTCTCGCTCCAACATTACGAACTTGTCCGTGCTAACTTTCGGGGCCAATAAGGGGTTTTGATTTTTAAGTTTTGAAAACATGTGTCATGATTCTTCGTTAACAAATAAAATTTACCTAAAACCAACCAAATGAAACGTGTGCAGGTTAGCAATCGCTTTAGACATTAAGATCATGATTTAATAATAGTAGACTGAAATATTTTCATTGTCATTGGTACGATCTTTAATTTATAGTTAGTGTGTGTAATATAGTTAAAAATACTCCCCAAGAAATACCAATCATATACAGTAAATTACATTCAAGCAACTGAATAAGACCGGCTACATTGGGCTAATATTGTAATTGAACATGAAATGTATTTTATGTGCTGAGGGAGCTAAATCTAGTTACTTTTATATTTGATATACCAATTTCTCAATTGCTGTCTGGTCTTCCAGACGTTTTAAGAGTAGTCTGGGTTGACTTAACGCTTGCATGTTATTTCCGATAATTCTTGGTGTAGAGGCACTGACGCTCATGCCCATTCGATTACCGGGTAGAGGTAAGATGTGACATACCAAAGTATGGTAGACTGACAATTTGACCTGAGATATTTACAATGTTAGCTTAAATTACTTTATATCATTAGGAAATAGATCATCGGTTTGCAGAAGCTAATAGAGACACTGGGGGATTCAAATAATAATGTAATAAAACCGGTAACAACAGGAACTGAGATGGCCAAAATATCATTTCCTACGTGTAAATCCCCCGCGGTTGGCCGTAGCCGTATAGTTTATGGATTTTATAAAATGTGATTGTTTAAGAATAGGGAATTTCTGTTGAAGCCATAGGTGTACATTTGTTAACGTTATAAAGGTTTTTTATAGGCAATCTTCCTTTTTTGTTTATATTTTATTTTGTACAAATAAGAAACTTTAATTAATTTAAATAGGTCTAGTGTTGGATTAGTTTGACAAGATAAACTAAGGTGTTTAAGATATATTAACAAAAAGATACATAAATGACTTGTCTATTATCTGTCTATCTATGCTGCTGTGGTCTCTCACGAGTTATATCAGCAGCGATTATTTATCATAAACATTCACGAATAAAGCAAACCGACATTACTAAAACGTAAATACATATTGATGATGAAATAAACAAAATAAGATTAATGAAAACGTTAATCGTCTTTAAAAAGAACATCACATTTACAGGAAGCGGGGAAAATATGATTTTACTTGTTTTACTACACTCTATATACATTTCATATTCCCTTTTGTTCTGTCAAAACAAAACTTTACATAAAGATTTTCTATAAGGATGTTGAGCTGACAAGACAACGCAGTTTGAACAGGCTAGAACCCAACCGGGAACTACAGAATGTACACAAGAAACTTGTCTCGTTCCTAATAACTAAAAACGAGGAACGACCTGGACAAAAATTGGACGAGGCTCCAAAGTAACCGAAATTGATTTGGAGACTGCACACTGTGAATTGGGACGTCTGTTCGGTGTGTTTATAAGGTACTTTTTACCTACACAATTACATATCAGTGTGTTGTAAGAATCGTTTTACAGTTTTTTTGAAAATAATATTTCAAAATACTTGTCCAGTCGCTTTGTACTTCTATCTCTATAGTGATCTTCCTTCAGATATTACAGTTTCAACAATAAAGCCAGTCACGACGCAGAGGAAAGAAGTCTGCGTCAATATTGGCTTGGTGTTGTGGCTTGGTGTCCTAATAACATCTACTACCATATAAGGACGTGGCTCAATGTGTGTAATACATGTGTGTCTGCTGGAGGCAACACAATGGCTTATGTACCTTCTTACTATAGCACGGATATGATTCTGACATTAAAGTGCTATCTCACTGAAATAACTAACAACAGCAAGGTATCGGTACAGATCTCCAGCCGGCTACAATATACTGCGAACGAGTGTAGCTGTTGTGGTGTTAGCCTTTTAACATAGCCAAAGTAAGGTGGAGCCAAATGATGTTTTGGGAAGTATTAATATCAACAACAGAATTGTATTTATTGTAAGATGATGCTTTTGTTTTATCGTTTTGTGTTAACTTCTTACTGTCGTTAAAATCACTTTAGATATGAATGAGATGATGCTTCAGATAATCTCCATACAAAGCGAACGTGCCGGTTTATAGGTTAAGTTATGCTTGTTCGACTCGGTACAGCGAAAAAAGGACAGAATCTACAGCGGAAACTGGTAAACCAAGAAGCTTGTTAATCAATAATATAGAAAGATCTTTTTGTCTCTTCAACCTCGTAAATAACAGGTCTTCACACACCGAACAAAATGGCACTTAAAAATAAAAGGTAGCAATTATTTGGAATGTTTGGGGTTAAAAAGGGAAGGGTGTAAAAGTAGGACTGGTTCACTGTACAAGCCGCCATAGCTATGAGTAGCCAACCTTCATACTGATCCACTGCATTGCGACAGTTACAAAGACGCACGTGAGGCATCGACTGCAAGATTGCAATGTCATAGTTGAATCCAATAAAGACTATGTTTTAAAGCTTCTGTAGATAGATTTATCTTAGGAGTCTCCTCTCCGACTAGACGTAGATCTGAAAAACCTCCAAGTGTATCTAACACATGTCGTTCTAGGAGTCGTATCTGTCTGACAAGTGTGGTCAAGTGTTACCTAGACTGTACGTAGACAGTAATATGTGTTGTAGATAACGACGATAGTTTTGTGTGTATCTAGCATGACTAGGAACACTTAATGTATAGATATGTAAATGTGACATAAGTAGATTTAGTGGCATAGACTGCCTCTTTCTGTCTGCTTATTATTACCTTATCATATTTAGTTAAATGTGTGATATAGTTGTGTGTCATAGACTGCGTCTGTCTGTTATTAGTTCTATATTATGTTTTAATGTGTGATATAGTTTTAGTGTCATAGTCTGTGTGTGTCTGCTATTAGTTCTATATTATGTTTTAATGTGTGATATAATTTATTATTATACCTTCTGTTTAAATCTCGTAATCTGATTGGTTGAGAAAGATGTGAACATTTTCAATGTTACTTGCTCGTTTTACAAAGATAAAGAAGACAGGGTGACATTCCAAAAAATATTACATGCGCCAAACGTATGCGTGCACGGTTCGTCCCAGTGCCAGGGTGTTATCAAATCACATTCATGGTTGGTTCATTCGACAACTGTTGAGATGAAGTCTTGGTTTATGTCAAATCAACACAAGGACCTTTAAAAATGGTGAAGTGGTGAAACACCTAAACATGACACTCGGTATAATAAAATAAAAATCACATTCATGAGAGGGCGATATTGCATATTTTCACCCCTCGGAAAGCATTGTTGACCTCGGCTTCGCCTCGGTCAACAATGCTTCCTTGGGGTGAAAATATGCAATATCGCCCTCTCATGAATGTGATATTTATATAGTGTCATAGTTTGTGTCTGTCTGTTATGAGTTACAATATTATGTTTTAATGTGTGATATAGTTTAAGTGTCATAGACTGCATCTGTCTGTTTATTGTTACAATATTATATCTTAATGTTGTGATATAGTTTTAATGTCATAGTCTGTGTGTGTGTGTTATGAGTTCTATATTATGTTTAAATGTGTGATATAGTTTTAGTGTCATAGTATGTGTGTGTCTGTTTGTAGTTACAAAATTATATCTTAATGTGTGATATAGTTTTAGTGTCATAGGTTGTGTGTGTAGTTACAATATTATATCTTAATGTGTGATATAGTTTTAGTGTCATAGTCTGTGTGTGTAGTTACAATATTATATCTTAATGTGTAATATAATGAAGATTGACAAAATGTTCGCTTGAGTATATGGAGTGTTTTTGTGCTCCTGCCTTTTGGGCTTTTGATGCAGTTTTACAGCAGCCTGTATGAACTAAAGCTTTGCAAACATGACAGTAATCACTCCAACAACACATGGCCAGTCTTGGAGTGAAGAATTTGTATATACGGAAAAGAGATTTTAGCAAGGAAGTTTTTACATAGTGAAACAAGTATAACACAAAGGCGAGGTAATGTGAAGGTGAGTAGTGCTCGTTTGGCGCTTTTACCTTAACCTGTTATAGACAAAGATTTTCAAATTGGTAGTTATGGCTTACTTCGTCTCGACAGGAAATCTAAAGTGGGCGGTGGTGTAGCATCCTATGTGAAAACTATTGTCGTTTTGTCAGGAGAGATGACTTACTTACTGATAACATGAATGTCTGTGGGTCGAATTACATCCACCATATTCAAAACCGTTAAACCTCGAAATGTTTATAAACCTCCGAATTCCAAGAATAGCTGGATGGAATTATTTGAAACGGTTCGAGATAAAACATTTTGTGGTTTTGACGAAATTATTGTCATGGTGGATTTTAACAATGACACATTACACGAAAGTACTATAAGTAGACAACTTCAGCATTTGATGTGCGACAGTCTCAACATGACAAACCTTATAACAGTTCCGACAAGAATACAACACGAGAACGGGACATATATAGATCACATATGGACTACCAAACCAGATTGCATATCATACACAGAAGTACCTACTACATCAATGAGTGACCATTGTCCAGTCAGCGCTGTCAGAATTAACAACAAGAAAGAGCAAAAGATAAAAAAAAAAAACATCATTAAATATAGATACATGAAAAACCATGAAGCTTTCAACAGAGACATTGGCAATGTGCCATGGTCATGTTTGAATGTGTTTGACAATATAGATGACATTACAAACTTTCTAAACCTTGTTCCTGGATATAGTTGACAAGCACGCCCGAATTAAAGAGAAGAGGGTGCGTTATAAAACCATCCCCGACTGGTGGACTGATGATAAATTCATGGCAATACAAATAAGGAACAAACACAAATGTGAGGGACGAATAGACCTATATCGCAAATGTAGAAACAAAGTAACAGCAATGATAAAATCAGCAAAATCAACGTTTTTCACTTCTGTTCTAGATCTGGGAAAACATTCCCACAATTACTGGCAGAATTAAAAAAAACTTTTTCCAAAAGAATCTCTCAGTTTACCGAGTTTTATTAAAGATCCAATGACGATGATATTACTGAAGCTGAGATAGGAAATTGCTTTTATGAGTGTTTCACTAATACAGCAGATCAATATGTAAAAGAAAATATCTAAAAAGAAACATGTAATAACGTCTCTTCGTTAAAAAGACTTAAAGTGTATACACAAGAAAAGCTGAGGGGTAACATTTTGGCACTCTTTTTATTGAAACCTTTTTATTGAATTTAGATGTCAACAAAGCCAATGGGCTCGACAACATAAGTGCAACATGTTATAATTACTGTACTAAATCCATTGCTCTATTTGTTTGTAATCTAAAAAACAGTTTTCCGGAAGTTTGGAAGTATACGAAAGTAAGCCATCTTTTTTAAAAGGGTAAAAAAGAGTGTTTTTTTGTAATTACAGGTCAACATCAGTACTTCTTGTTTATCAAAATGTCTAGAAAAAAATATTCATGACCATTTTTATATTTGTTTGTCTCATCGCAATTTAATTACAGATAGCCAATCTGGCATCAGAGTAAAACACTCATGTCAGACTGCGCTAACTGATATTACAAAAACCTGGTATGAGGCTATAGACAAAAGTATTTTGACAGGACTATTTCGAGATGTTAGAAAGGCATTCGACCTTGGGAACCACTCTGTTTTAATGTCTAAATAAGAATTGTGTGGGTGTTCATCCAAAACTATGATCTGTTTTCAAAGTCATTTGAGCGGGAGATTACAAATTTTAAACTTTCAGAACACTTTGAGTGATTCTCTCCTTCTTACTGTCGGTGTCCCTCAAGGGTCAATATTGGGGCCACTTTTGTTCATTTTATATGTAAATGACCTGCCGCTGATTACAGATCAAAGTTCTTTATATAGGAACGCTGATGACACTGCAGCACAATCGCTAGAAAACTGTAGAAGCGTAATGATAATCAAAAAGGAATTTCATAAAAACTCCAAGAGGATACAAAGTCATGATCAATGTCATACAAACTATAGGAGTATACATACATACTTGGCATGAATCCAGGGAGCTGTTTTTGGTAAAAAAAAAAGCCTGCCTTTTTATGCTTTTAGAAATAGCAAGAAACGATCTTTGTCAAACCTTTTTATCTGTTATGTGATTTCAAAGAATAAACAAGCACTTTATATTTATTTCAAAGTTATACATTTCAAACAAAAAACATCAAACAACAGAACTTAATCCTTGTTCTTTAAATCTGTGGAAAAAAGAAAAACGCGCGAGCGTTGTTAGTTTTTTTAACATCACATGTAACCTAAGAATTGACTAATATTTCTAACAAACAACATTTAATAATTGAGGTTAAACTTCCCGGATTGACCTACAACAACACTACGGTGCCGGGGTGACATCTGGTGCTGGCAAGGCTGTCTTTAGAGCACCTGCCTTCGGCCAGACGTTATTGTGTATGTTCACAATATTTTCCTTGGTGGAATTGTGTCCTGGTTTATTGACAATGTGATAAATGATCTTTTTATGTTATAATTAAAGTTTCAGAAAGTCATCTCGGGAAGGATGAAATAGTAAAAGGACAATAAACATTTCTCCTGTAGTAGATTACATTTAATACAGAAATAAAAACCTTGGATTTTGGATTGTTGTTTTCGCCATGTGTCACATGTTATGACGTTTTATGTTTTATATCGTGATTGGAGCTAATACGTCAGGATTTCTGTTTTCTGATTGTCCATTATGCAGCCTCAAATGTCACTTACCATTAAGGGAACTAAACAAAACCGTTTTACCGGCATGTTCTGACAAAGATTAGATAATAATCAGGCTTTTATATAAAAAAAGCAAAAAAAGCCCAAGGATAACAAGATTTGGATGTTGTCGTTAATTCGGAGAGTTAGCTCACATCTCATCACTGTCATTATGGTTCATTGCTGGATGGGTCTGTCCCCTAAATGGTTTCTGTAAATGAAAAATTGGTTAATGAGAACCAACTATCTGCCTGACTTAAATAACGACGAGCTTGTTTTCCATATTAACACGCGCGTTGATGTATTAACATTAATCCGAACTGACTTCAGGAAAACGAGTATTAAAAAAACCGAGATGCAATCACGACTGTCGATAGCGTAATGCTTGATTAGTTCTAGATAAAAACATGACTCAACCGTTTTTCTTTTCGGTATTATTTTGTTTATAGTAATAAAACTTTAATACAATTATTTTCGTATACTACTTCTGCCTTAACATAATCGTCGGATACAAGGTTAACGCCAACTACTCACCTTCTGACGGCGATAATGACGTACAGAATCAGTTTCAATACAAAGTGAGTGAGGTCGCATTGCAACGTTGAGTAAATCTTCCGTAAAGCGAATTGACTAAATAGTATATAGGTCATTTCTTTATTTTAGCACTCATTAGTGAAAGTCAACAAGAAGCCTTCGCCCATTACAGTGTACAACATCAGTGATAAACCACTACGGCTAAGCTAGTTGATTTATATTACCCGAGTTTTTCGGTTTAAGCATGCCTGTAAAATTCCAGTTAATTTACGGCAAATCTCATGATAAAATGTCCATCACACTTAATCAAGCCAAAAGACAATCTGTCTAGGCATTAAGTGAAGTTGTTTATAATTAATGGACTTCTTGTAAGCATTACATCCGCCTGTTAATTAAATAAGAGTGACGGGTAGTACAGCCTGTACGGCCTGAGGACGAGGTCCTGGTACTGTTCACAACCATGCATGAAGCTACCATAATCTTGTTAGAATTCTTCTTAACGTCGGCAGTTTCTGTTCCCCCCCCCCCCAGATCTTGAGAACATTTCGCAAGTTATGGGATCGAAAACCAGTAATTGGAACGAACTCTCATTAACTTTTGAAATTCGTAACGTTTATTATCATCAACATAACAACAATCGTAAAGTCATCACGAGAGAAGTCTTTTACATGTGAACTGATACAAATGTTAAAGCAAACAGCGTTCCATTTATTATCTGTCTAAGTTAAAACAAAATCAGGGCGATACATATTGAATACTGTTCGAAAAGAGTAATTACTTTCTTATCAATTTTGAGAAAACACTCTTCAATATATTATTCATCATTATAATTCACTCCGCTTGTTCCAGTCTACTCAGGTGTAAATGCTAGCTGTGAGCGCCGAAATGGCAGCACCGACTGTGTGCTCCCCAGGGAGTTGAGAAAGATATTGGCTGGTTGCAAAGGCCCTACAGAATAACCACGGATAATAATTTATGAACCGCTTTGAGACGACCTACGAACTGGGTTTTGATAAAGCGGTGTATAAGAACCTCGAATTATTATTATTATTATGATTACAAGTTTGAAGGGGAAAAAATCAATTTGTTCTTTTATGAATTAATGAAAGTGATACAAAAAAGAAATAAAGTAAATAATTGATAGTAAATTTATCAAAAACATCATCCTTAGAGAGTATGTTCTGGGCATGATCGTTTAGAACCTTTGCAATACTTTAAACTCTTTCAAACGCGCATTAGCTCGAGATTAGGTCCTGTTTACAAAATGGCGACTGGAAGTAGCAAGGCGGGTTAGATTGGAATTTAAATTACGTATATTTCGGCAAGTAAACATTGTTCACAAAGCCCATGTGGTCTGTTCGTCTAATTAAGTCAAGATGTACTCAGAACAGTCGTTGTTTAGTCGATAGGGTCATTCACAAAAAAAATAGGATTATTATATAAACTTATTGTAATTACAAGCTACCCGGTAATAAGATTTATATATATACACTGATGTTCTATTTATAGTAAGTGACCTTGACCTTTGATATCAAAGGCTGACAAGCTATCAAAGAGCTCAAGCAAACATCTTATTACACTGGATAAAGCCGGAGTGCATACGGCCCAAAAGAGCTCCACATATTGTGCATAAAATGTTTTTCTATTTATAGTAACATTAACCTTGAAATTTGACATCGATGCCTCAAAAGCTACAATTTGTATTCTAAGCAAATACTTTCTAAAGTAACAATGACCTTAACCTTTCACCACCAAAGCAGGCACTTTTTCAGAGGTAGCACTTGATAAAGCCTGAGTATAATCATCCCAACAGAATTGCAAATATTGTCCCTTAACTAATTTTCTATTCATGGTAACAGTGACCTTGACCTTTGACCGCCGGACTTGAAAAGCTAATCATAGCAAGCACTTTCTTCAGAAAATCATTGGATAAAGTCTGAAAGCAATCCAACCAACATGACTGAAGATATTGTGCAGAAATTAAACAAGAAGCCCAATGGGCCTGTGTCGCTCATTTGCTTCTAATGCAACTTTGAAGCTGATCTAGGTCATTTATGTGGATGCTAAGCTCATTACCACTTTATTCAAACATAGCACATTTGACCCATGTGACCTCTGAACAAACTTGGTAGTCCTTTATCAAGCATGCTGCAGGCCCAATATCAGGTCTCTGGGCCTCTTGGTTATTGAGAATAAGTTATTTAAAGATGTTAGCACATTTGACCCCTGTGACCTTGAAAGTCGGTTAATGTCATTCATTTGAACACACTTCGTAACCTTTCATCCAGGCATGCTATAGGCTCAATAGCATGGTCCTCTTAGTTATTGAGAAGTTGTTTTAAGATTTTAGCACATTTGACCTCTGTTACCTTGAAAGGCAGGCAAGATAATTCATTTGAACAAATTTGGTAGTCCTTTTTTCAAGCATGCTACAGGCACAATATCAGGTCTCTGGGCCCCTATTGAAAATAAGTTGTTTAAACATTTTACCTCATTTAACCCTTGTGACCTGGAAAAGTCGGGCAAGGTCACTCATTTGAACAATCTTGATAGCCCTTCACCCCAGCACGCTACAGGCCCAATACCAGGTCTCTGGGCCTCTAGGTTATTGAGAAGATGTTTAAAGAGACTAGAAAAGGTCTGTAAGACATAAATGCCCCCGCTGCCATGTGAAATTAGTTTAAGTGTTCTATAAAAAGTTACAACCACTTTGATCTTGATAACCTGAAACATGCACACACACAAGGTACTACACTTTAAGTTGATTTTAATATTATTATGTTTTTTCTGTATGTTATTACCCTCTCCATAACATATTAAATGAAGTTGCTAAGTGTTTAAATTAAATCAGTTGATGATTTTCTATATTTAGCAAGTGACATTGGCCTTGACCTTGGAACCCTGAAACACAAGGGTATACCCATATCTGACCTATGTATAAAGTTTGACCAAAATCCGTGAAAGAATGAAGTTGCTAAGTGTTTAAATTGAATCAGTTGATGATTTTCTATGTATAGCAAGTGTGACCTTGACCTTGATCTTGGATCCTTGAAATACAACAATTTATGAAGTTTACTCATGCTTGACCTTTGTATAAAGTTTGACCAAAAACTGTCAAAGAATGAAGTTGCTAAGTGTTTACATTGAATCGGGATGCGACGCGACGGGACGGCACGCCGGACGCCGCACCAGGGTAAAAGCTCACTTGTCCTTGGCAGGTGAGCTAAAAACAGATAGAAGGACAGACAGACAGAAAACCTGATTACTATAGATGTGCAGGGATCCTAACAACAAATTGTGAAATTGAATTGGAGAATTCCCCTTTGGGACCCAACTCCTCCCCCTAGGTAGCCAGGGTATTATGAGAGAAACCCTCTTTAAACGGCATTCAGTCTTCTTAACCAAGTAATGCTCCAGACCATTGGTTTGAAAACATCATCAAGCCATACAGAAGGACTTCAAATGATGTACTGTTTCAGGTGATTTATGTCCTCAGCCAGGGTCATATGAGGACGGGTGTCACCTATAGTAATAAAAATACAATTTGAAGGAAGTGCATGCGTTGACGGAAAAAATACAGTTTTAATACTATAAGAATTTCCTATGTACAAAGGGCTATATTGGCACGTGGTTCGAACTTCATGCTTCTCAGGCGGCACGACAAAGAAAGGCAGAACAGTGAAAGAAAAGAAAGATTTAAGATCCCAAGTGTGTTGCAATGGGGGCAGACTATCTATTTTGGTCTGTTCAATGTCCCCCAAGTAGTAGGCATGAAAGAAAACCCCTGATTCTTCAGGAGGCAATCTTTTTCCAAAAACAACGGGAAGAAAATCTACATTTTAAAGAAATTGGTAGCTATGGGAGCACTCTATGTATGTTATAAACATAAAAATATTTGTACTTTGCAAAAACAATAAGCAAATTTCGCAAAACCACCAATTCTCAAAAACCACCTAAGCATGACATATTTTATCTAAAAGGAAACTTGGAATTTATAGAAGTAACAAACTATATCCGATATATAACAGATAGAAATGTGAGGAAATCATGTGAGGGACACAACTCACAGAAATATTATCCAAAGGAAGACAATCAATCATAACTACACAAATACTTCGAGTACATAGCAAGTGTTCCCAGTTTGAAACAGAGAGTATGAGTATTACTTTAAATTATAAAAGAAATAATTCTCAGGGACACCATCTTAATGAAAACTAATTGATTGCTATAACAGTCGAGATGCATTTAAAATCCTCCCCACACGGAAAGTAAAACAAACAATACAGTAATATGAATGATAAACTGCCAGAATAAGATGTATAGGAAAGCAAACAAAGGGGCACACCTCTTCGAGTTCGTGAAAATCCAGCCCTTACTTTCTTCTATTTTTAGGATGCTTCTACACCAAAGTCAAATAACTTTGGCTACTTCAACTTCATGTATTGTAGCAGAAAAATGTCAACAAATAATATGAAGAATAGTGCAGTTGATGNAGCAGAAAAATGTCAACAAATAATATGAAGAGTAGATCAGTTGATAAAGTTCAAATCCTGCTATATATTTGTAGTAAAGCTGTCAAAGAATCAGATATTTGGCAGACCTTTCTTATACATATGACTTAAAAGTGGTTGCAAGGATTTATAAAACCCCAAAAACAAACTGATTCCTATCCCTTATACAGAGAACAGTGTGGAAATATAGAGGAACTAAATGTATTGAAAATAACGTCAGGTAATTCGGGTAAAATGGACTTCCATCACAATTTTACATATTCATAATGTGTTTATACAGCCTCTCACTCAAGAAAAACACATTCCATAAATGTGTTCAGCCTGTTTTTGTTGTCATTATCTGTCAAGCCTGGACACTGCCGGTCGCCTGTTTGCCAAAGGCGACCAAACCTTGATTGGGCGACTAGAAATTGTCAAAAGATGGATGTTACTGGCCCAAAAATAAATTTTTGGGCGAGTACATTATTATTCTCAAAATCGTAGTTTAATCCCATAACTTAACCACCCCAACTTCAGAACACCTGTTTTTCGGAAATACTGTTCTCTCAAGAGTCTGGGTCACACCGTTAAAAATGCAAGTGCATCAGAATTGACACAGTGACAATGAAGACTATGGGAATGAGGGGAGGGTTTTTAGGGTTATGTGTCGAGAGGGTTTGATTGAATAATAAAGATCATCTATTTATATTGCTTTATTGCCATTTTTTATTGCTCAACACTGAAAAAAAATCTTAGTAAAATAATATATAATATAATAAGATTCATTTTGGGCACGTGAAATAGAATGTTCTCGCCCAAAATAATTTTCGGGCCAGCCTTCTTTGCTAGCCAAGCGTTCATTTTGTATTCACATATTTATGTATTCAACCTTAGCGGACTTAGCCTTGTTCTCTAAGCTTTCAAAATATTGAACCTGACTGGGGGACTTGGCACGAATTACCATCCACATAATTTTTACATATCATACATTATATAATACACATATATGAACTGAGGGTTAGAAATTAATACCAAGTCCCTGTGCATGTAAATAATAATGGCGGCGCCCAGTATATATACCAAGTTGCCTTGTCGACTATGTCATTGTTTATGTCAAAAAACAAAGGAGGACAATACTTAAAGAAACATTTTCTGTATTTGATCAGTTGGTAGAGATAATTGGCCATATTCTAACTGTAAATGATAACCAAGGGAAATACATAGACGACCAGTGCTGAAATAATCTTGAAAGTTTAAAGTTTTGCTAGTAAAGTGTCTCTGCAAGGTGGTAGGGGAGGGAAATTAAACACAAGGCTAAATCCGCCAAGGTTGAATAGTACAAATTTAAATTATGAAACCATAGCTATTGAAGATGGTGAGATAACGAGGTTCGATCGTAAAATAAGATGGCTTCAGCCGTATGCTCCAGTGAAATTACACTATAAAGTCAGCATCAGTCCTGCACTATCACAAGGAGACAAACATAAACATACCACAGACTCCCAAAACACAAATTAATTATGCACAAACTCACCACACGCATGCATCGAGCAAATGGGGGAGGCCGTCCTTAAATGACCCTGTGTAGCTGTTGATAGGACGTGAAGTTTATTTTGACATAGAGATCTATTTATTTGGATAATTTCATGGAAATGATGACTTGTAATTTTAAACAAATGATTTGTTAATTGCAGCTTGCATGCACTGTATGAATGTTATTTGAACAACATTGTACCCATAACAATCCATGATTGTCGTGAAGTGGTGCTATATTTGAATTTAATACATTTGACCTGGAACGCATTCGTAGCCATACCGAAACAATACATTACTGTGGTATAACTGTATATATATTGTGTGCATAGTTTAAGCGTCTGCGAGACCAGCTGTTCTAACCTACAAACGTCCAGGTGACGAGAAAGAACATGAGAGGAATGTTGTTTGACTTTTGACAGGAGCTGTAGGCAATTCACACTTTTCAATTCGTACTATTCTTCTCTTTGGATGACGACGCTTTAACTTGTAAGCGAAAAATACATCACTGGCGACACGAGCAGCATCAATACTAAAAACGTCTTTTAATATTAATGGCTACCAAACCCGTGCTCCAGGTTACAAATAAATGCTATGTCCCAATCACCTGACCTCCGGACTGGTTTTTAAGTAAGTTGTTTTAGTGCCAAATTTTG